>NC_071272.1:9277500-9515000 GCF_023375685.1 Ictalurus furcatus
CAATAAAAAAAAGGATAATAATTAATACTGTGAGATGATATATCGATACGAAAATATATTAAAGTATCCATTGGCTAGAAATTTAAATATATATGTGGATATATGTGTGGATGTTTTGTTCATTTATTATCTACATTTACATCCTGGTTATTTTGATCCTCAATTTTCTTTTTATTGTTTTTATTTGTTTTTTGTTTTTTTTTAAGTTAATGGCTGGGTTACATGAATTAACAATGTAAAAAAAAAAAAAAAAAGAGGAAAAAAAAACCTTAACATAAACTTTTAACTCTTTGTTTTTAATTTTTATGTCACTCCTTGTACACATTTTATAAGAGAAAACATTTATACTAAAGTCTAACACAATACACATTCTAACTTCACTCAGTTTATGTTACTTTAATTGTCTCTCTATTGTAATTTTATCTAATTGTGAAGCAAATTAAAAAAAGAATAAAAAAAATTGCATGCTTACAAAACAAATGTGCCTTTTTCTTTTTTTTCTTCTTATTCACACAAATGACACTTTAAAATACAGCATGTGCTCATTATACTAATTATTCTACATTCATTTGTGGATTACATGAAGTAAAATAAATCACATATTTTAAATAAATAAAATAAATCAAGTTTCAATACATAAATACTCACAATACTATTTTTCTTTTCTAAGTTTCTGACTGGGTTACATGAAATAAAAGAAAGAAAGAAAGAAAGAAAGAAAGAAGAAAAGAAAGAAAATATTATTTTTAAAGCCTGTTGTATGCATTTCACAACAAAAAGAAATAAATAAATAAACTGAGATCTAACACAATAACAACTATCATGTGCAAACATTCACTTACTTACAAATATTATTATTATTATTATTATTATTATTATTATTATAAATGTATTATTGTTGTTGTTGGTGGTGTTGTTGTTTTTATCATTAATGTTAACATGGTGTCTTTTCTCCTCGGGACAGGTGGAGATGTTTATAACAACACAGTGATCGTACAGGATGAAGAGTCGGACGTCCTGCTGAACTGTTTACCCACACTCCCCAGCACTACACCCTTCACACTCCGCATGGCTGACGGATCTGCTCCTCCTCCTGACCTGAACTTTACAGTCGATCCCAAACAGGGAATTGTGATCCGAGCTCCGAGGCCCAGCCACAGTGGAGACTACGTCTGCAGCGTGCTAGGGAACGCAGTGCGGCAACATTCATCAGTCTTCCAAATCACCATCAGGAAAAGTCAGATTTCACACAAAACAAACACACAAACAGATTAATCTCAGCGTTTTACAGAAGTGTAATGAATCATCTGCTCTGTGACAGAAGAGCGGTGATTAGTGTGTGATACGTACTTCTCACTGCTTTTTACTGGATTATATCATGTGTAATAGATTTTTTTTTACTGTATTTAAACTGCATTTCTGTCTGTCTGCTGTTTTTTTCTCATGTCTAATGTTATAACTGAACGTATTCGTGTCTAATATATTTGTGGGATTAGAAGTGCGCGTCCCTCCGGCTGTATCTGTGGAGGTGGACGAGTGTGTCCGAGTCATTGGAGAGAAACTGCAGCTCACCTGCAACGCCACCAACCCCGATCACTCCGTCATCATCAAATGGCAACACTCCAACACTCAGGTAAAGTCACATGGAAATAATATTTTAATAATAATTATAATAATTATGTGTCATCCTTTTACATTAATTTTTTTCTTTCTTAATTAATTAATTACTTAATTAATTAATTGTATTTATTTATTTATCAGACACTTCTGGTTAATAAGACAGTGAAGAGGAGCAGTGACATGGTTCAGGTGATAAGTGTGCTCACTCTTCCTCACGTGAAGAAATCCGATTCCGGCAATCTGACCTGCATCGCCAAAAATACAGCGGGGAATAAAACCGCAACCGTCTCACTCCGAATCGCAGGCAAGAGCAAACAACACTCACTGTTTTTCCAAATCCACAGACAATCACACACATACCCGTGAGCTTAAAAATCATGTTATTACACGTGTTATTACACGTTATTACGTTAGTACACTTTAGTACACTTTATAGCACAATTGTTCTCTATCTGTCTATCTATCCATCTATCTATCTATCTATATATATATATATATATATATATATATATATATATATATATATATATAATCACAGATGCTTGTGAGAAACGACACTTTATGTGTACTCATTAATACATTTTCTTGTACATTATTTTACATTAATGCAGTTTATTACACATCAATACACTTTATTACACATAATTATACAGTAATACACATTATTAAACATTAATGGGCTTCATTACTATACTTTATTACTCATTATTACACATTTATACATGCCTTAACTGCCTAATTAATTCTGTCTATATTTATTATTTCCCACAGTCCTCTACTTATGTGTGTATTTATTTCTGAGATTCATATATTTGTATATTTAGTGTAACCGCTCAGTGGCATGTTTTATTTTAGAGAAGCCGTACGTGTCTCTGACACCGCTGAAGCCGAGGGGTTTAAATCCCACAGTGGAGCTGATGGAGGATGAGACACTGGACTTGAGGGTAGAAGTCGACGCTTATCCCACCATCCAGGACGGGAGGTGGAGCACACCACCAGCTACAAACACCTCCAACTATGTGGAGACGCTCTCCACCATCCACAGAAGGTTCTCCAGGATGTTTAGAATCTTCACCTGTACTCACCTGTTTCAGCTTCATAACACTCAAAAGATCCATTTTACGCTGATCTTTTACAGACATTAAAACAGGCAGACAGGTGGATAGACAGACAGGTGTAGAGAAACACAGTGATGTATTTAAATAAAGCTTTTCAGACTCATTTTAATTTTTTTCTTGTTATTCAATAGCTCTCAGTAATAACAGACATGTTATTCTGTTTCCTGCAGCTTCAGCAGTGTTTTTCTATTATTGTGTAGAAGAGTTGTATTATTCTGAGTGTTTTATGTCTGTGTATACTGCAGTACTGACATTTCTTCCTGCCTGACAGTTACAGACAAGTCGCTTCACTGTCCATAAAGAGAATCAAAGCACAAGAGCGTGGCTGGTACAGCTTTAATGCCCAGGGTGCCAATATTAATGCCACAACTCACTTTAAAGTCCATGTCTACCGTAAGTACACACACACAGCAGTTTTCAAACACAAGTATTTGGTAGAATCACAATTTTCTGCAGGAACAGTAATGATGTGTGATTGGGTTGGTGAAGTTCCTAACAGCTCTGCACATTGTTTGAGATTGTCACTCGTTCTTCCTGGCAGATTTGCTCCAAGTCCTTCAGGTTTTGGTTGGCTGTTGTTTGTTGACTGAATTTTCAAACAGTACCACAGATTCTCAGTGGGATTCAGATCTGGACTGTGACTGGCCACTGTACAACATTCACCTTTCTGCTTTTAATCACTCCTACGTTGCCTTGGCATTGTGTTTGGGTCCATTGGCAGTGCTTCTCTAGTGATGGTCTAGGTACAGCTTGTTTAGGTAGTAATAGTTTAAGTAGTGCTTGTCTAGGTAGTATTGGTCTAGATAGTGCTGGTCTCAGTAGTACATGTGTAGGTAGTGCTTGTGTAGGTAGTGTTTGTGTAGGTATTGCTTGTGTAGGTAATGCTTTTTTAGGTAGTGCTTGTGTAGGTATTGCTTGTGGAGGTATTTCTTGTGTAGGTAGTGTTTGTGTAGGTTGTGCTTATGTAGGTAGTGTTTGTGTAGGTATTGCTTGTGTAGGTAATGCTTTTTAGGTATTGCTTGTGTAGGTTGTGCTTGTAAAGGTAGTGCTTGTGTAGATATTGCTTGTGTAGGTAGTGCTTGTGTAGGTAGTGCTTGTAAAGGTAGTGTTTGTGTAGGTAGTGCTTGTAAAGGTAGTGTTTGTGTAATTATTGCTTGTGGAGGTAGTGCTTGTGTAGGTAGTGCTTGTGTAGGTATTGCTAGTGTAGATACTGTTTGTGTAGGTAGTGTTTGTAAAGATAGTGCTTGTGTAGGTAGTGCTTGTGTAGGTATTGCTTGTGTATGTAGTGCTTGTGTAGGTAGTGCTTGTGTAGGTAGAGTTTGTGTAGATATTGCTTGTGTAGGTAGAGTTTGTGTAGGTATTGGTTGTGTAGGTAGTGCTCGTGTAGGTAGTGTTTGTGTAGGTATTGCTTGTGTAGGTAGTGCTTGTGTAGGTATTGCTTGTGTAGGTAGTGCTTGTTTAGGTAGTGTTTGTGTAGGTATTGCTTGTGTATGTAATGCTTTTTAAGGTAGTGCTTGTGTAGGTATTGCTTGTGTAGGTAGTGTTTGTGTGGGTAGTGCTTGTAAAGGTAGTGCTTGTGTAGGTAGTGTTTGTGCAGGTATTCGTTGTAAAGTTAGTGCTTGTGTAGGTAGTGCTTGTGTAGGTAGTGTTTGTGTAGGTATTCGTTGTAAAGTTAGTGTTTGTGTAGGTAGTGCTTGTGTAGGTATTGCTTGTAAAGGAGTGCTTGTGTAGGTTGTGCTTGTGTAGGGAGTGTTTGTGTAGGTATTGCTTGTAAACGTAGTGCTTGTGCAGGTAGTGCTTGTGAAGCTATTGCTTGTAAAGTTAGTGCTTGTGTAGGTAGTGCTTGTGTAGGTAGTGATTGTGTAGGTAGTTATTGTAAAGGTAGTGCTTGAGTAGGTAGTGCTTGTAAAGGTAATGCTTATGTAGGTATTGCTTGTGTACGTATTGCTTGTAAAGGTAGTGCATGTGTAAGTAGTGCTTGTGTAGGTATTGCTTGTGGAGGTATTTCTTGTGTAGGTAGTGCTTGTGTAGGTATTGCTTGTAGAGGTAGTGTTTGTGTAGGTATTGCTAGTGTAGATACTGTTTGTGTAGGTAGTGCTTGTGTAGGTAGAGTTTGTGTAGGTATTGGTTGTGTAGATAGTGCTTGTGTAGGTATTGCTTGTGTAGGTAGAGTTTGTGTAGGTATTGGTTGTGTAGGTAGTGCTCGTGTAGGTAGTGTTTGTGTAGGTATTGCTTGTAAAGGTAGTGCTTGTGTAGGTAGTGCTTGTTTAGGTAGTGTTTGTGTAGGTAGTGTTTGTAAAGGTAGTGCTTGTGTAGGTAGTGTTTGTGTAGGTATTGCTTGTGTAGGTAATGCTTTTTTAGGTAGTGCTTGTGTAGGTATTGCTTGTGTAGGTAGTGTTTGTGTGGGTAGTGCTTGTAAAGGTAGTGCTTGTGTAGGTAGTGTTTGTGCAGGTATTCGTTGTAAAGTTAGTGCTTGTGTAGGTAGTGCTTGTGTAGGTAGTGCTTGTGTAGGTAGTGTTTGTGTAGGTATTCGTTGTAAAGTTAGTGCTTGTGTAGGTAGTGTTTGTGTAGGTAGTGCTTGTGTAGGTATTGCTTGTAAAGGAGTGCTTGTGTAGGTTGTGCTTGTGTAGGGAGTGTTTGTGTAGGTATTGCTTGTAAAGGTAGTGCTTCTGTAGGTAGTGCTTGTGTAGGTAGTGTTTGTGAAGCTATTGCTTGTAAAGGTATTGCTTGTGTAGGTAGTGCTTGTGTAGGTAGTGATTGTGTAGGTAGTGCTTGAGCAGGTAGTGCTTGTAAAGGTAATGCTTGTGTAGGTATTGCTTGTGTACGTATTGCTTGTAAAGGTAGTGCATGTGTAAGTAGTGCTTGTGTAGGTATTGCTTGTGTAGGTAGTGTTTGTGTAGTTATTGCTTGTGGAGGTAGTGCTTGTGTAGGTATTGCTTGTGGAGGTATTTCTTGTGTAGGTAGTGCTTGTGTAGGTATTGCTTGTAAAGGTAGTGCATGTGTAGGTAGTTCTTGTGTAGGTAGTACTTGTGTAGGTATTGCTTGTAAAGGTAGTGTTTGTGTAGGTAGTGCTTGTGTAGGTAGTGTTTGTGTAGGTAGTACTTGTGCAGGTAGTGCTTGTGTAGGTATTGCTTGTGTAGGTAATGCTTGTAAAGGTAGTGCTTGTGTAGTTATTGTTTGTGGAGGTAGTGCTTGTGTAGGTATTGCTTGTGGAGGTATTTCTTGTGTAGGTAGTGCTTGTGTAGGTATTGCTTGTAAAGGTAGTGCTTGTGTAGGTAGTGTTTGTGTAGGTATTGCTTGTGTAGGTAGTGCTTTTTTAGGTAGTGCTTGTGTAGGTATTGCTTGTGGAGGTATTTCTTGTGTAGGTAGTGTTTGTGTAGGTAGTGCTTGTGTAGATATTGCTTGTGTAGGTAATGCTTTTTTAGGTAGTGCTTGTGTAGGTATTGCTTGTGTAGGTTGTGCTTGTAAAGGTAGTGCTTGTGTAGATATTGCTTGTGTAGGTAGTGCTTGTGTAGGTAGTGCTTGTAAAGGTAGTGTTTGTGTAGGTAGTGCTTGTAAAGGTAGTATTTGTGTAATTATTGCTTGTGGAGGTAGTGCTTGTGTAGGTATTGCTTGTGTAGGTAGTGTTTGTGTAGGTTGTGCTTGTAAAGGTAGTGCTTGTGTAGGTAGTGTTTGTGTAGGTATTGCTTGTGTAGGTAATACTTTTTTAGGTAGTGCTTGTGTAGGTATTGCTTGTGTAGGTAGTGTTTGTGTGGGTAGTGCTTGTAAAGGTAGTGTTTGTGTAGGTAGTGCTTGTAAAGGTAGTGTTTGTGTAATTATTGCTTGTGGAGGTAGTGCTTGTGTAGGTAGTGCTTGTGTAGGTATTGCTTGTGTAGGTAGTGTTTGTGTAGGTTGTGCTTGTAAAGGTAGTGCTTGTGTAGGTAGTGTTTGTGTAGGTATTGCTTGTGTAGGTAATGCTTTTTTAGCTAGTGCTTGTGTAGGTATTGCTTGTGTAGGTAGTGTTTGTGTGGGTAGTGCTTGTAAAGGTAGTGCTTGTGTAGGTAGTGTTTGTGCAGGTATTCGTTGTAAAGTTAGTGCTTGTGTAGGTAGTGCTTGTGTAGGTAGTGCGTGTGTAGGTATTGCTAGTGTAGATACTGTTTGTGTAGGTAGTGTTTGTAAAGATAGTGCTTGTGTAGGTATTGCTTGTGTAGGTAGTGCTTGTGTAGGTATTGCTTGTGTAGGTAGTGCTTGTGTAGGTAGAGTTTGTGTAGGTATTGGTTGTGTTGGTATTGCTTGTGTAGGTAGAGTTTGTGTAGGTATTGGTTGTGTAGGTAGTGCTCGTGTAGGTAGTGTTTGTGTAGGTATTGCTTGTGTAGGTAGTGCTTGTGTAGGTATTGCTTGTGTAGGTAGTGCTTGTTTAGGTAGTGTTTGTGTAGGTAGTGTTTGTGTAGGTTGTGCTTGTAAAGGTAGTGCTTGTGTAGGTAGTGTTTGTGTAGGTATTCCTTGTGTAGGTAATGCTTTTTTAGGTAGTGCTTGTGTAGGTATTGCTTGTGTAGGTAGTGTTTGTGTGGGTAGTGCTTGTAAAGGTAGTGCTTGTGTAGGTAGTGTTTGTGTAGGTATGCGTTGTAAAGTTAGTGCTTGTGTAGGTATTCCTTGTAAAGTTAGTGCTTGTGTAGGTAGTGCTTGTGTAGGTAGTGTTTGTGCAGGTATTCGTTGTAAAGTTAGTGCTTGTGTAGGTAGTGCTTGTGTAGGTAGTGCTTGTGTAGGTAGTGTTTGTGTAGGTATTCGTTGTAAAGTTAGTGCTTGTGTAGGTAGTGCTTGTGTAGGTAGTGTTTGTGTAGGTAGTGCTTGTGAAGCTATTGCTTGTAAAGGTATTGCTTGTGTAGGTAGTGCTTGTGTAGGTAGTGTTTGTGTAGGTATGCGTTGTAAAGTTAGTGCTTGTGTAGGTAGTGCTTGTGTAGGTAGTGTTTGTGTAGGTATTCCTTGTAAAGTTAGTGCTTGTGTAGGTAGTGCTTGTGTAGGTAGTGTTTGTGCAGGTATTCGTTGTAAAGTTAGTGCTTGTGTAGGTAGTGCTTGTGTAGGTAGTGCTTGTGTAGGTAGTGTTTGTGTAGGTATTCGTTGTAAAGTTAGTGCTTGTGTAGGTAGTGCTTGTGTAGGTAGTGTTTGTGTAGGTAGTGCTTGTGAAGCTATTGCTTGTAAAGGTATTGCTTGTGTAGGTAGTGCTTGTGTAGGTAGTGCTTGTAAAGGTAGTTTCTGTGTAGGTAGTGCTTGTAAAGGTAATGCTTGTGTAGGTAGTGCTTGTGTACGTATTGCTTGTAAAGGTAGTGCATGTGTAAGTAGTGCTTGTGCAGGTAGTGTTTGTGTAGGTAGTGCTTGTGTATGTATTGCTTGTAAAGGTAGTGCATGTGTAGGTAGTGCTTGTGTAGGTATTGCTTGTAAAGGTAGTGTTTGTGTAGGTAGTGCTTGTGTAGGTATTGCTTGTAAAGGTAGTGTTTGTGTAGGTAGTGCTGGTGTATGTATTGCTTGTAAAGGTAGTGTTTGTGTAGGTAGTGCTTGTGTAGGTAGTGCTTGTGTAGGTATTGCTTGTAAAGGTAGTGTTTGTGTAGGTAGTGCTTGTGTAGGTAGTGCTTGTAAAGGTAATGCTTGTGTAGGTAGTGCGTATGTACGTATTGCTTGTAAAGGTAGTGCATGTGTAGGTAGTGCTTGTGTAGGTAGTGCTTGTGCAGGTAGTGTTTGTGTAGGTAGTGCTTGTGTATGTATTGCTTGTAAAGGTAGTGCATGTGTAGGTAGTGCTTGTGTAGGTATTGCTTGTAAAGGTAGTGTTTGTGTAGGTAGTGCTTGTGTAGGTATTGCTTGTAAAGGTAGTGTTTGTGTAGGTAGTGCTTGTGTATGTATTGCTTGTAAAGGTAGTGTTTGTGTAGGTAGTGCTTGTGTAGGTAGTGCTTGTGTAGGTATTGCTTGTAAAGGTAGTGTTTGTGTAGGTAGTGCTTGTGTAGGTAGTGCTTGTAAAGGTAATGCTTGTGTAGGTAGTGCGTATGTACATATTGCTTGTAAAGGTAGTGCATGTGTAGGTAGTGCTTGTGTATCTATTGCTTGTGTAGGTAGTGTTTGTGTAGATAGTGCTTGTGTAGGTAGTGTTTGTGTACGTATTGCTTGTGTAGGTAGTGCTTGTGTAGGTAGTGTTTGTGTAGATAGTGCTTGTGTAGGTAGTGTTTGTGTACGTATTGCTTGTGTAGGTAGTGCTTGTGTAGGTAGTGTTTGTGTAGGTATGCGTTGTAAAGTTAGTGCTTGTGTAGGTAGTGCTTGTGTAGGTAGTGTTTGTGTAGGTATTCCTTGTAAAGTTAGTGCTTGTGTAGGTAGTGCTTGTGTAGGTAGTGTTTGTGCAGGTATTCGTTGTAAAGTTAGTGCTTGTGTAGGTAGTGTTTGTGTAGGTATTCGTTGTAAAGTTAGTGCTTGTGTAGGTAGTGCTTGTGTAGGTAGTGTTTGTGTAGGTAGTGCTTGTGAAGCTATTGCTTGTAAAGGTATTGCTTGTGTAGGTAGTGCTTGTGTAGGTAGTGCTTGTAAAGGTAGTTTCTGTGTAGGTAGTGCTTGTAAAGGTAGTGCTTGTGTAGGTATTGCTTGTAAAGGTAGTGTTTGTGTAGGTAGTGCTTGTGTAGGTATTGCTTGTAAAGGTAGTGTTTGTGTAGGTAGTGCTTGTGTATGTATTGCTTGTAAAGGTAGTGTTTGTGTAGGTAGTGCTTGTGTAGGTAGTGCTTGTGTAGGTATTGCTTGTAAAGGTAGTGTTTGTGTAGGTAGTGCTTGTAAAGGTAATGCTTGTGTAGGTAGTGCGTATGTACGTATTGCTTGTAAAGGTAGTGCATGTGTAGGTAGTGCTTGTGTACCTATTGCTTGTGTAGGTAGTGTTTGTGTAGATAGTGCTTGTGTAGGTAGTGTTTGTGTACGTATTGCTTGTGTAGGTAGTGCTTGTGTAGGTAGTGTTTGTGTAGATAGTGCTTGTGTAGGTAGTGTTTGTGTATGTCTTGCTTGTGTAGGTAGTGCTTGTGTAGGTAGTGTTTGTGTAGGTAGTGTTTGTTTCGTGTGACTTCCTTATTACTGACCCAACAGTGCTTATTGTCCAATCTACTTTTACACCCTAGTCCTAAGCTATGATTTCTATGACCTTATCTTTAACTTCTTTAGAATGCTACTTACCCTTCATCATCCTTCAAACTGACCGTCTTGTCAGTGACATTTCTACTGAAGTGTTTTTTGTTCAGAAAATGGGAGCTGTTTTAATATTTCACAGGTGAGGGACAATTATACGTTAGTCGTGTCCTCATTAACCCTCTTACCCATAAGTTCCCACAGTATTATGTCCCATAACCCTATATTCCCCAGAGAAACAGCACGCCAACCCAGAGTTCCTGTGCCAAAATTGACATTTTAATTTTAACATTTTTAGGCCTTGAAACAACTTATAATAATGAATTTGTGTAATATTACTTTGAAAATGAAGCAGTTCTGTGTTTTTACTAAACTTAGAGCACAATTCTTAACTAGAGAAATTACGAAAAAATGCTCGCTAAAATCCTTATACTCATTTAGAAGTACCATATGAGCATCAGCGTGGTCAATGCCTTTGAATAAATTCAAGTAAATAATAAATAAATAAATAAATAAATGCATTTTAGCGCCAAAAGTCAAGTTTCTGGTGATAATCAGACCAGCAGGTAGTGTTTTCACGAATGCACAGAAATGGTTATGACTCCAGACCCCTGCAGTGTCAGTCGCACTGGTTGATGCT
This sequence comes from Ictalurus furcatus, assembly GCF_023375685.1. NCBI lineage: Eukaryota > Metazoa > Chordata > Actinopteri > Siluriformes > Ictaluridae > Ictalurus > Ictalurus furcatus. Next base: position 9,288,001 of record NC_071272.1, read on the forward strand.
GAAGATGAGGACGGATCAGGGTCTGAATCAGGAGAGTTTGCATCTCTATCAGTTTCAGTTTCGGTTTCAACATCACCTGAACTTTCACTGCTGTCACTATCTAGAATCCTCGCTCTCGCCTGTGTAACTGTGTATGTTTTCTCTTTTTTCACTGTTTTAGATGTACCTGTGTTCACTGTAGGTGTAACTTTAGCTGGAAGACGATTAGCTTTTCACTTTGGCATTTTTAGTTCACTTCTACTAGTACACCAATATTCACGCTTGGATCAGCTTCATCGTAATGCCGGCGTAATGTCATAATCACGTCCTGACGTCATGACGTCATCAACCTTCTGGGTTAAAAAATAATAATTAAATAAGTAAGGAATCATAGCAGAGTAATGCCGGTACACCGGCCTTACGGGATAACGTTTACACTTTAAATCCTCTATATTGGCCTTACGGGGATTTGGCATAGACGACCAAGCCGGTATATCGTCCTTACGGGAATAGATCAAAGACGGGCAAGCCGGTTTTTCGGCCATACGCGGTAAGAGGGTTAACACAACATTGTTCATCTGGAGCTTCCAGAATCTGGTGGATTGAATACATGCAGGAGACATTCTTCAAGTTTTTTATTTGCTTTGAAATACTTGCTGAGCAATAATTCCTTTTGAGTTCGAAATTTCAGCAGTGTGTGTATGTTTTCCACAGAGAAGCCGAGTGTCATGATTGAATGGAGGAACGGTTCTTTAACCTGTTTGGCCTCAGGTTATCCAGCACTGACTATTTATTGGCAGCAGTGTGAGAAAATGAACAACACGTACGCAAACCTCATGTTTTATTTACATTTACGGCATCTGGCCGACTCCCTTAGCCAGAGGAATTTACATGTATCTCCTTTTTATACAACTGAGCAGTTGAGAGTTAAGGGCCTTGCTCAAGGGCCCAGCAATGGCAGGTTGGTGGGATTAGAACTCATGACTTTCTGAGTAGAAGTCCAATGTCTTAACCAGTGAGCTACCACTGCCCTGAGGGGTGTGTGTGTGTGTGTGTGTGTGTGTGTGTGTGTGTGTGTGTGTGTGTGTGTGTGTGTGTGTGTGTGTGTGTGTGTGTGTGTGTATATGTATATGTATATATATATATATGTATGTATGTATGTATGTATGTATATATATATATATATATATATATGTATGTATGTATATATGTATGTATATATATATATATATATGTATGTATATATATATATATGTATGTATATATGTATGTATACACACCTCAGGGCAGTGGTAGCTCACTGGTTAAGACATTGGACTTCTGCTCAGAAAGTCATGAGTTATATATATATATATGTGTGTGTGTGTGTGTGTGTGTGTGTGTGTGTTTTATATACAAGTGATGTTCTAGTGGTTGTAAAAGCCAACTAATTTTATTTTGCTCACAAGTTCAACTGTAAACTCCTCCACCTGAGTGTCAGTCTGAATCTCTCTCAGTTTAAAGTGGAAGAAATGTTGGATTATTTTCTGTGTAGTTCTTTATAGTTTATGATTCATAATGTGCTGCAGTGTAATTCTGAAAGCCCTGTACGTGACTTCACAGATACTACTGAAACAGATACAACTGAAACAGATACAAATGAAACAGACACACAGCATCTGTGATAAAAATAATTGTTTTAAAAATGTTAGTATACCAATACAACACCAATTATATGTATACTGTATGTATATGTATGTAATAAAATGGTGTGTGTGTGTGTGTGTGTATGTGTGTTTTGGATATGACAGCTGTGATAGAAACACATCGTCTGTGGAGTTACAGTATGAACAATACACACTACAGCAACACGATGAGTTCCAGTCCCACACAGTGCGGAGTGTGTTACTGACTCGCCTCAGCAACACCACGGTCAAGTGTGAAGCTGAGAACACTGCTGGAGTCGGGCGGAGCACAATCAACTTACCTCCTCTACTCTGTGAGACACACTGCTACTCTACTGATGATGATGATGATGATGATGATTATGTTTACAGAACATGGGAGTTACCTATGAAACATGCCATCACTGCTCTTCATTATCATCAAACAATATGTATTATTGTTAGCCTCGTCACTTCAGACATGTCGCGGTGTGTGACATCCAGACTCAGATTTTTCTTACAGATTTCCTAACAGGTTTCTGTGTGTAGATGTTTATCAACCTCCACCTGATGTCTGGACATCTCAGATGTTCCTCACCATCATCACAGCAACCTCAGTTATAGCGACACTGCTCTTCATTTTGCTGGGGGTTTGTGTGTACAGGTGTAAGCAGGTAATTATTATTATTATTATTATAATTATTATTATTATTATTATTATTTAAATGAATTCTTATTCTACAGCTCTGTGGTCTGATTGGTCAGTTGAGACACGAAGAGTTCTGATGTCAGAAAATAATCATGATTTAAAAATTATTAATGTTAGGAATTAATGTCTTATTTTGAAAACTGTAATCATTCTTTAAAAAAATTAATGTAGTAAAAATGGGAAATAAAGTGTCTTGATGGTTATTAATCAATTGATTAGTACATTAATTGTGTGTGTGTGTTTTTTTAGACACCGAAATATGAGATCCGATGGAAAATCATCGAGGTGAGTGATGGGAATAATTACACGTACATCGACCCCACTCAGCTTCCCTACAACCCCAAGTGGGAGTTTCCCCGAGACAGACTGACGTTCGGTAACGCAAACTTCCTGTTTATCATCTCAATTATTTACACTATCACTTTACAGCACATCACTTTCCTCATGCTGCAATTTTTTTAACATCAAGGAAACATTCAAATTGAAGACTTTAAGTTATTAACTTTCAGTTTTGGTTCTTAATCCCCTGCATAGTTCACTTACATAGTGAATATGAGTCTTAAACACAGTCCTAGTGGACACGTAGTGCACTAATCAGAGTGTAGGGATGTTAAACCACTCTCTAATGGACACGTAGTGCACTAATCAGAGTGTGGGGAGTTAAACCACTCTCTAGTGGACACGTAGTGCACTAATCAGAGTGTAGGGATGTTAAACCACTCTCTAGTAGACACGTAGTGCACTAATCAGAGTATAGGGATGTTAAACCACTCTCTAGTGGATACGTAGTGCACTAATCAGAGTGTAGGGATGTTAAACCACTCTCTAGTGGACACATAGTGCACTAATCAGAGTGTAGGGATGTGAAACCACTCTCTAGTGGACACGTAGTGCACTAATCAGAGTGTAGGGATGTTAAACCACTCTCTAATGGACACATAGTGCACTAAGTAACAGTCCCCTAATTACATATAGTGAAGGACAAGGTGTTCAGAAGCCAGTAATTACTTCTTGTTGTGTATTGCACTTATATAGGGAGTCAAAATGGATCTTTATTGGACATATAGTATAGTGCACTACATATCATTATGAACAGTATTTATGTTCTATATATTAATTAATTTTTAAAAGGTGATAAATATACAAATGAGCTTTATGCCTAATTGTTTCATTTAGTGCACTACAAAGGGTGCATAATATATTTTTTTTTTAACCCTATGTTGTGTACTTTCTGTACTGAGTAAGGAGACACGTGTTAAATCGCCCTCTAGTTGACTTAACTTCACTGCATTTGGTGTAGAGGACATTATTTTATACCCGATGTAGTGCACTCTTTTAGTGAATAAAGAGTCGAGTGTTATGTGTCCTACTAGCAGACATGCGGTTCACTACACGGGGTGTGGCAGCCAGTATTTCATACTTTATATAGGGTCCCTATATAGGGAGTGAAGAGCCGAAGGTTAAATGGCCCTCTACTGGACGTGTAGTTTACTATACACAGTGGAGAAATTAATATGTAGATAATTTTTGGATTTTATCATTTTAAGACCAAATGTAAAAAATAAAAAACAAAAAAGCGGGGAATATTAGTGTGATAGTAAAGGGGTTAAAGTGTTTGTGTGTGTGTTTGTGACACAGGTCAGGTTCTGGGCTCTGGGGCGTTCGGTAAAGTGGTGGAAGCGACGGCGTTGGGTCTAGAGAAGGATGACCACATCACTCAGGTGGCTGTGAAAATGCTGAAGTGTGAGTTTATTAAACAGGAACAAACGCTGATATTGTAAAACTCTTCTCCCTCATAAATATACACTCCCCATGAGGAATTTCATTTTTTCTCCTGGTTTTGCTTCCTCTTTTTCTTCTTCCCCTTTTCCTCCTTCTTCCTCTTCCCCTTTGTTATGGAAGAATTGTTTAATTAATATTCTTTTATTATTGTAAATGCTCAAGATTTCACATTTCTGTTTCTGGAACATCATTTCTGTGTCTATTCTTATATTGAAAAAGGTACAATGATCTGAATAACATGAATTATTGTTTGCTTGTTTGTTTATTTGTTTGTTTGTTTGTTATGTCTGACACAGCCAGCGCTCTCTCAGAGGAGAAAGAAGCTCTGATGTGTGAGTTGAAGATTTTGAGTCATCTCGGATCTCATGCCAACATCGTCAACCTGCTGGGAGCCTGTACACATGGGGGTAAGACACCTGTCTGTCTGTCTGTCTGTCTGTCTATATAACTAGCTATCTGTCTGTCTGTAAAATGTGTAGGAATATGTGTTTAGCAGAAATAATTTTAGCAGAAACACAAAAAGTAATGAGACTGTAAACACGCCAGATATTGACTTTGATATAATTTCTAATAAAGTGTTTCATTCTTAAATCCTAAAATATTTTTTTTAAATTAATATGAATGTGTACTGAGGGGAAAGTGGATCAGTGCCGACTCAGAATTATGAGAATTATATGTAGCTGCTGATTTGTTTATAATTGCAGTAAAGGTGTGTGTTGATTTGGGTGTGTTTCAGGTCCCGTGTTGTTAATAACGGAGTTCTGCAGTCACGGAGATCTGCTCAACTTCCTGCGCAGGAAAGCGCCACTTTTTATTAACTCAGTGTTCCACACACACGAGTTCTCCAACGTCTACAAGAACCTGACGAGGAACCTGATGGAGAGACGCGACCAGATCAACAGGCAAGGAGGATTTATCATGTGCAAAAATAACACCACAGTGGGTTTAATGATTTATTTATTCCCCTGTAATCAGAGCGAGGATTTCTACTCCATCAGCTCCTGAGCTTTAGAGTTTAATCCTTATCTAAAGGTAAATTATAAATGATGAATTATTTACTGTCGCAGTTACATGGACATGCAGCCAGGTCAAAGGTCAAGAGACTGTACTCAGGGTAAGCTCAGCTTATAATAATAATAATAATAATAATAATAATAATAATAATAATAATAATAATAATCATGCTGAGGTTTAAATGGAATTAAAGTGATAAATACAGAGCGGTGCTGTGTGATGATGTTTGCCTGGTGTTCAGGAGAGTATAGCAGAGGAGCGAGAGATCCATCAGCACTCACCATCGACCACCTGCTGAGGTTCTCCGCTCACGTGGCTCAGGGCATGAACTTCCTCGCATCCAAGAACGTAGCGTTTATTACAGTTATTTTTACACAAACACCACAGATCAGGGAAATTATTTACACAAGTACTGACCAAATAAACAAATAAATAATGATGTAATTCATATAAACATGCAGTGGTAAATAATCAAACAAATAAACAATGTTGACAAACAAACGATGTAAACAAACATCAATAATGATGCCAAACAAGTAAACAACATAAATAAACAAACAAATAATGTTAACAAACAATGATAGCAAAAATGTTTTAAAAATCAGAATTCACAAATAAAAAAAGAATGTGAAACAATGAAACAATCACTAATTAACAAATGACACATGTTAGTAAATAATGTTTTCAAAAAACAAATAAACAATAAACAGTGTTGGGAAACAGCAGCATATTTACAGACACAGAAAGTAAAGAACACTGAAATATTAAGCAGTAAAATGGATCAATAATGTTATGTATGGAGACATAAAGTGTGGGTGTGTAGTGTATCCACAGAGACATTGCTGCTAGAAACGTCCTCGTGTCCGACTCTCTGGTGGCGAAGATCTGTGACTTCGGTCTGGCGCGTGACATCATGAACGACTCGAACTACGTTGTGAGAGGAAATGTAAGAAAAGTTTCAGTCTCTTTAGAAATACACCCACACACACACACACATACACACACACCACACACACGTACACACACACCACACACACACATAAACACACGTAAACACACACAAGCACACACATACACATAAAGACACACACACATAAACACACACATACATAAACACACACACACACACACACACACACACACCACACACACGTACACACACACCACACACACACATACAAATAAACACACACATACATAAACACACACACACATAAACACACACATAAACACAGATAAACACATAACCACACACACACACTTAAATACACACACACATAAACACATATAAACACATAAACACAGAAACACATAAACCCATATAAACACATAAACACACACCCACACACACACACAAAACACATATAAACACATAAGCACATAAACACATATAAACACACACACACACACACACACATAAACACACACACACACACACACATAAACACATACAAACACATAAACACATAAACACATAAACACACACACACACACACACACACACATAAACACACACACATGAACACTTATAAACACATGAACACACACACACTCCCCCTCTCACTGAGAGAGAGACTCAGACTAAGCCACACCACACCTACACTGTCTAACCTTCAGATTGATCCAGTCCATTCACTGCTTTAATCTGATTTATATCCAGTCTAATCTCACACTGACCGTTTATAATCAGTCTGATGTAATGTGATGTAGTTTGATGCAGTCTGATGTAGTCTGATGTGGTGTGTATCAGGCGCGCCTGCCGGTGAAGTGGATGTCTCCGGAGAGTATATTCGAGTGTCTCTACACAGTACAGAGTGACGTTTGGTCGTATGGGGTTCTGCTGTGGGAAATCTTTTCTCTCGGTGAGTCGCTACAACATCTTTAATTTTATATTTTTATTAGTAACTGACTAGGGGTTACAGATCAGACCGCTGACCCTGACCTCTGACCCTGACCCCTGCTTCCACACAAGCTGAGATATGTGGAGAGAAGTGTTTCACTGTGCTGTAATGTCTCTCTTACACATGAAGTCTTCTTCTTCTTCTTCTTCTTCTTCTTCTTCTTCTTCTTCTTCTTCCTCTTTTTCTTCCTCTTCTTCTTTCTCTTCTTCTTCTTCTTCTTCTTTCTCTTCTTCTTCTTCTTCTTCTTCTTCCTCCTCTTCTTCTTCCTCTTATTCTTTCTCTTCTTATTCCCCCTCCTCTTCTTCTTCTTCATCTTCTTCCTCTTTTTCTTCCTCTTCTTCTTGTTCTTCTTCTTCTTCGTCTTTCTCTTCTTCTTTCTCTTCTCTTCGTCTTCCTCCTCTTCGTCTTCCTCTTATTCTTCCTCTTCTTCTTCCCCCCCTCTTCTTCTTCTTCTTCCTCTTTTTCTTCCTCTTATTCTTCCTCTTCTTTTTCTTGTTCTTCTTCTTCCCCTTTTTTTCCTCTTATTCTTTCTCATCTTCTTCCTCTTCTTCTTCTTCTCCTTCTTGTTCTTCTTCTGCTTTCTCTTCTTCTTCTTTCTCTTCTTCTTCATCCTCCTCTTCTTCTTCTCTTCTTCTTTCTCTTCTTCTTCCACTTCTTCTTCTTTCTCTTCTTCTCTCTATTCTTCTTCTTTTTCCTCTTATTCTTCCTCTTCTTCTTCTTCTTCCTCTACTTCTTCTCTCTCTTCTTCTTCTTCCTCTTATTCTTTCTCTTCTTCCACTTCTTCTTCTTCTTCCTCTTCTTCTTTCTCTTCTTCTTCAGTTCAGTGTTATTTGTATAGCGCTTTTAATAATGGACAAAAAACAGCTTTACAGAAATCTATAAATTCAGGATACAGATTTTAAATGTATGAATTTATCCCTAATTCTTCTTCATCATCTTTAAAGTGTCTTCAGTGTTTGGAATATTTCATTCTGTATCTCCTGAATGATGAGAAACAAACTGGGCTTCAGAAAGGCATTTTAAACATGACATTTGTTTGTTTGTTTCTTTCTTTCTTTGTTGTAAATGTATAGGGAGAAGTCCATACCCAGATGTGGTGGTCGATGCTCGGTTCTATAAGATGATCAGGTGTGGATATCACATGTCACAGCCGGATCTTGCCCCTGCTGAGATGTGAGTGCTGATGAACACACAGTGACATTTCATCATTACACCTCTCAGATTATAAATAAATAAACAAACAAACAAATAAATAAATAAATAAACAGGTACAAAATAATGAAGATGTGCTGGAGTCTTGAGCCGACCTCGAGACCGACCTTCAACCAAATTGTCCAGATGATCAGAACGCTGCTGCCGGAAAACTCAGAGCAAGTACGAGATTTAACAGCCACTAATCCCGTTGTATAATAATCTAATAGAATATCCATATACCCACAGTGCAGTCCCTGCTAATTCCCTCCTCAAACACTCTCTTTTTCTGTTTTTAATGAGTTCAAATGTTTTTATTGCTTATATTCGTGATTTGAGTCCGAAATAAACACGCACACTTCCGTATATAATGGCACCCTGGCAATGAAAATAACCAGGGAAAAAAACAATAATGAACAATTAGCAATATATTGAGTTTAAACTTCCAGTGATGTTCTATTGGTTTAGTCCTACATGTTTCCCCACAAAACATTGAATTCAAAATTATTGGCACCCTGACGTGTCCTTGAGAGCGAAACAGCTCCAAGTTCCTTTCTGTAATTCCTAACAAGCTTGTAGAGATGTGTAGAGATGTGTAGAGATATGTAGAGATCTTCATCCACTTCATTTTGTTGATATGTGTGTGTGTGTGTGTGTGTGTGTGTGTGTGTTGACATGTTTTCATCAGCAGTATAAGAACATTCAACAGGAGCTTGAACAGAAGTTTGACTCGATGAATTGTGTAACAGTCAAAATGAGCGAGACTCATCGGGACAAAACTCCGGAAGAGCAGCGTCCGCTCACACACTCCAATAACTATCAGCTTTACTGACACTCAGGAACATCGTAAACACCCGAATTAGCACTTTCTGTGTGTTACTGTTAGCATTACAGGATAAACCGATGAATTAATGTGTAATAACTTTCTGAGACCTACACTGTAATAAACACCTACAAACTAATAACGTTTGATTTTCTTCTCTCCCTCTCTCTCTCTCTCTCTCTCTCTACTAAAGAATTCTGTGTAATTTCAGCTTTAAACAGTTTTGTAAATACGTACACGTTTGTTTGTTTTTTTACTGTATTTTTTAGAAACCTAAAAGCAGGAAAAAGCGACATAAAGACTTTTTAGTTTGTTTTATTTTCTCTTTAAACATATTTTTGTTGTTTGAGTGATTATAAATATGAATCAATTTCTTTTTATAAATTGTAAGGTCAAAAATATTCTGTCAGAGTAGCAAAGCATACCATAAAGGCTTTACATGTTTAAAACGCATATACTACAGTAAAGTGTTTTATTTCCTAACTCTGTACCTTTTATTTACATCTTCTAAACAAATCTTCACAATAAAGTTTATATTTAACTATATATAATATTGTGCTCCTGGATTTTTTTTGTCCCTTTGAGCTGTATTTAAATGTATGAAATGGGCTAAAAAAAATTGCTGTAGTTGTTGCTGTTGTTGTTGTTGTTGTGGAATGAATCTGTGTGATTATTTATTTAGTTTCAGATTGTAACAGTATAAAATGTGGGAGAGTCCAAAAGGGCTGAAACAGTATGTGTGTGTGTGTGTGTGTGTGTGTGTGTGTGTGTGTGAGAGAGAGAGAGAGAGAGAGAGAGAGAGAATCTATCTATACACACATACACACACTTCAGTATATGGCCAAAAGTATGTGGACACCTGACCATCACGCTCATACATGGTTCTTCCCCAAACTGTTACCACATGCTGTATCATTACAGGTTCCCTTCAGTGGAACTAACAGGCCCAAACCTGTTCAGCATGACAATGCTCTTGTGCACAAAGCGAGCTCCATAAAGACAAGGCTTTCCAAGACTTTAGCCCTGACCTCAACCATGCTGAACTGGAATGTCGACTGCACACCAAATCTTCTTACATGTCTCAATGCCTGACCTCACTAATTCTCTTGTGGCTGAAAAGGGAGAACGGGGCAAATCCCCTCAGCCATGCTCAACAATCTAGTGGAAAGCCTTTCCAGAAAAGTGGAGATTATTATAAGAGCAAAGAGAGGACCAATTCCACGTTAATGCTCATTGATTTACAACTCATTTCTCTTTGATGGATAAATTTATTCGCTTTATTGGATAATATATTATGCAATAGCATATTATCTTCGTCAAAAATGAACAAAATGAGTCATTTAAGTGGTTTTATTTTACATTTGACTGCGTTCTTTTTAATTTCTGAATGTTTAATTAAGCTGTTAGACACCAAACTAACTTTTACTTAAAAAAGGTTTTATTTTATTATTTCATTAATTTCTTGTCTTTTGTTATTATTTTATTAACATTAGCATGTTCTGTTATGAGTAAATAAACTGTGTCAAAGTGATACAATATTAAACTTTTTAAATAATATGTAGATGTGGTTCACCATGCACATATCTTACACCGTATATGATGTGGGTGGGAGGCGGTGTGGCCCACATCAATATTTTATCAGGGGCCCAGAACTCCTGAGCTACGGCCCTGCTACCGCCTGTAAACTGTTCGTGTCTTAAGGACTGTTCCACAGTTGCATGTGCAATAATTGTTTATGGTTAAGCATGAAAAACATCGTTTAAACCCTTTCCGATAAAGATCTATAACGCTTATTTGGGTTTTACAAAATTATCTTTAAAATACCGTCTCCATAAAAAGAGACGTTTCTTTTTTGCTGAGTTTATAATTTGTTTATATATATGTATACATACACACACAACGCCACACCAGGGGTTTAAATAACGAACAATCAGGGGTGTAACACAAAACAGCTGTGATTAACAAGAACACGTGAGGGAGACATCCAATAATGTAAAAGGGGTGGACACAGGACATAAACCATAACAAATACACATGTGTTAAGTAAACAAGGTCAACAAGGTCAATGTCAAAAGCAAACCTGGAAGTGCGCCTTCGCGTTTCCGGTTTCAGAGCGTGCTGCGTGCTCCAGAGCTTTACACTGTGGGAAATCATCACACAAACATACACACACACACACACACACACACACATATATATTTATATATATATTTATATTTATATATATATATATATATATATATATATATATATATATATATATATATATATATATATATTTATATTTATATTTATAATTTATATTTATATTTATATAAATATATATATATATTTATATATATTTATATTTATATATATCCTCAGGCTGAAGTTCCAGGTCCGCATCCATCTTTGTAATATAACTTTATCCCACAATGCAACATGGTCATTTCAATTTCATTTTTCTTTTCTTTTTTTTTTTTTTTTACTTTTTGTTTAACTGTGACTTTATACAGAACAGTAAATTTGCTATTTTACACTGTATTATTGTTCCAAAATGAAGGCTGAACTTGTTTGTGCCTGACTTATAGCTTTTGTCCACTTTGGCTTTAAACACCTGTAGAGTGAACACATTTCAGGTAACAGTTCCAGTCTGTTAAAGTTAAACAGACTGGGTATCTACCATGGGTAAAATGTCACTTTTCCGTTCTTTGAGACGGAAAAAGAAGAACAAGGTGAAGCTGAGAGTTGAAGAGGATGTGCAGGCCATCTGTGTGGAAAGTTTAGAGAGTTGGAAAAACATCAGCGAAGCTGCAGCACCTCAGTCTCTGGAATTCTGTAATTCAGAGGAGAGGCGGGCGAACGAGGTGCTACACCCTCAAAGAAAGAGCCTGGAGGACTTCAACTTCCAGATTGGATTCGGCAAGGTCATTCTGTCCAAACTCAGAAGCACGGATGAGGTGTACGTGCTGAAGGTTATGAAGAAAGACAGGATTCTGGCATGTGATATCGCGGACCGCACGCTTACGGAGAGACGCATCCTGGTACAGTCCAGCAAACACCCCTACCTGACACACCTTTTCTGCTGCTTCCAGACCCACGATTATTTGTGCTGCAGTATGGAATATGTGAATGGAGGGGATCTTTCATACCACATAACACGCTCAGATGGGTTTGACAAACCCCGCTCCCAATTCTATGCTGCCGAGATTGCCTGTGCTCTCATGTTCCTACACCACAACGGGATCATTCACAGGGATCTCAAACCGAGAACATCCTCGTAGATGCAGATGGCCACTGCAAGCTTGCAGACTTTGCCTTGTGCATAGAGAACTTTCAAGATGTCAAGATGACATTCAGTGGCACACCCAAGTACATGGCGTCTGAGATGATCCAGGGATTAAAATGCAGCACATCAGTGGATTGGTGGGCCCTGGGTGTTATCCTGTTCGAGATGATGATGGGCTACAGGCCGTTTGACGATGGAAACCAGCGGAAGCTGTTTGATTCCATCGTCAAGGATAAACTGAAGTACCCATCAAGTCTTATCAAAAATGCAGTCAGCATCCTCAAAGGCTTCCTGAAGAAGAACCCCAAGACTCGGCTCGGCTGGGGCCGGGAGGAAGCCATCAAAGTCCATCCGTTCTTTAAATCAATCAACTGGGTGCTGCTGGAACAGAGGACGATTACACCCCCTTTCACACCCCTAATTAAAACAAAGAGGGACGTCAATAACTTTAACGAAGCTTTCACTGATGAGGAACCTAAGCTTTCTTGTAGATCATACCATCATCAAGGAGTTCGGCCAGGAGAAGTTTCAGGGCTTCTTGCATTCTTCATGCATTAACTGGTGTTAATGTAGTATAAATTATATCATTTTCTGACTAAGCTAAGTTTTTTTAATATAAATAAATTCCCTGCCTCCTTTACATCTGGCAAAATGTCTGAACTCCAACCTTTCATAAATGTAAGTATGCTGCATGGCGTTATTGTAAATGGAGACCGTATTGAATGAAATAACATGTTGGACATAGCCATATACATTTTAGAGCATTTCTAAGCATGTTTTGTACTTTTTAGTTTAATGTTTTAAATTTTAGATGTAATGTTTTCATGAGGGCACGCGGTGGCTTAGTGGTTAGCACGTTTGCCTCACACCGCCAGGGTTGGGGTTCGATTCCTGCGGCTCTGTGTGTTTGCATGTTCTCCCTGTGGGGGTTTCCTCTGGGTACTCTGGTTTCCTCCCCCAGTCCAAAGACATGCATGGTAGGCTGATTGGCGTGTGTGAATGTGTACCCTGTGTGAATGTGTACCCTGCCTTGTGCCCGATGCTCCCTGGGATAGACTCCAGGTTCCCCTGTGACCCTGAAAAGGAGTAAGCGGTTGAAGATGGATGGATGTTTTTTCTGTACAAAATTAATGCTCCTCGTATATGACAATAGAGAGCGAACTTTATATAGATGTGTGTAGAGTTATTTCATTTTAAAGTAACGCGTCATTAGTGTTTTGGAGCTTCTGCATTTAGGGAGAACCAAATATTCAAAATATTATGATTCAGAACCACACCACTCTAATGCAAAGTCATTTCCAGCAGGGACTGATGAGGAGACCAACATCTCATCAAAATTCAGATGAGAACGGTGCAGACTTTACGGGGAGGAGCCACAGAGCCAAAAAAGCCTGGAATTACGTGAGTTATACATGGAGTTATACGTGGAATTTTACGTGGAGTTAAACGTGGAGTTATACGTGGAATTATACATGGAGTTAAACGTGGATTTATACATGGAGTTATATATGGAGTTATATGTAGGAGTTATACATGGAAAGAGATACTTGTGTGTTCACTTTGTTTGATACGAGCAATGAGGTATTAGCTAATACCTGTTATAAAATCATTAATAAGTCTTGGTTTGTGTTTTTGTGTATATCATTTGTTGTTGTGTATTATACAGTCATGTACTTGAGAAGATGGGTCTGAAGAGTGACACCAAGTCAATCTCTGCACCGTCTGGTACAAACAGCCTCATGCAGGAGGACGAGACATCCACTTCGTCCTGTTTCCCATCTCCTAAAAGGAGGAGAAGCAGCAGGGTGCTGGATTTTCTGGAGAGCGGAAAAAGGGGAGGAACAGGTTCCTTGACCTCTTGGAAGTATTAATAAAAAATGATTTAAACATGAGCCTGGAGTATTCATTTTGTTCTGAAGTTGTTTTAAGGGACTTGATATTCGTTAATAGATGTTTTTATTCCAAACACACTTGTCAGATGTGTACCATTCCGGACAGTGCAGGACGTTAATACACTGTAAACCCTAATGTTGTCTTTACTTAAACAATCAAGTAATGTTGACTAAACATTACTTAACATTTTGCATTTTGGACCCATAACTCAAAAATATAAGTTAGTTTACCTTATTTACCTACAAAATACATAAACTTAAGATTTCAAGTGTTATGAACTCAAAATCCATCCATCCATCCATCCATTTTCTATACCGCTTAATCCTTTTCAGGGTCACGGGGAAACCTGGAGCCTATACCAGGGAGCATCGGGCACAAGGCGGGGTACACCCTGGACAGGGTGCCAATCCATCGCAGGGCACAATCACATACACATTCACACATCCATTCATACACTACAGACAATTTGGACACGCCAATCAGCCTACCATGCATGTCTTTGGACTGGGGGAGGAAACCGGAGTACCCAGAGGAAACCCCAGCAGCATGGGGAGAACATGCAAACTCCGCACACACATGGCCATGTTGGAAATCGAACCCCCAACCCTGGAGGTGTGAGGTGAACGCGCTAACGAACTCAAAATCATTATTCATTAAAATAGCTCACACTGGTCTTCCTTTGATGTGATTGGCCATGCAAGGAGTTCTGCCTGGCAACATGAGAACTAATGCACTGATTGGTAGATAAATACAAATGGCGATCCTCCTCATCTCGTCTGTTGGTTGCTGCTGAGACTGGTTTCAGTGTGAAGTTCAAGAAGGGAGTTTTTCACCGTGCGCCATTTTAAGTAAGTAAACTTATTATGTTGATATAAAATTATTTTGTGTGATTTTTAATAGTGAAATATGTTTGTTAAATTTCCAATGGTACATTTTATAATAAAGGACAACACAGCCATAATTACAAATGTTTCCCGGTTGAACTTTGCTAACGTAGCCATTAATTAACAATATTTTTAATGATGGCTTTGTGATGGTATGATAACTGAGATATCAAATGATTATTTATGTGATTTGAAATATTTAATCATATAAGTTAATAAACTTAATCATAGTTTAATCGTGTATTTCTGTGAGAAAGAACAGCTAATGCTGAGACCTATAGGTCTAGTATTTTTCCCGGGCAAACTTTGCCAATGTCACCATTAATTAATGACATTTTCATGATTTTGTGAATGTATGATGGAGAAATAAACTTATTTCATATATTGACTTGTTAGCCGCAAACATTTCATAAAATATTAATTATAGGCTAATTGCGTTTTGAGAAAGAACATGACAGCTATAAACAATTAGTGATGTTTCAAAGTCAGTGAAATCAGTCTATCTTCACACTCATCACCAGTAATTAGTGATCTAGCTATTTAATAGCTAAATTTAGTTGATCTACCTTACAGCATTTTTGTCAATTTTTAAAGCCAGAGACCTTTATTTGCTGGTTTAGGCATATTTTGAATAAAGTTGTTTAATTATCCATTCATCCATCTTCTATACCGCTTATCCTTCCTTCAGGGTCACGGGGTACCTGGAGCCTATCCCAGGGAGCATCGGGCACAAGGCGGGGTACACCCTGGACAGGGTGCCAATCCATCGCAGGGCTCACCATCACATACACACTCACACACCCATTCATACACTACGGACACTTTAGACATGCCAATCAGCCTACCATGCATGTCTTTGGACTGGGGAAGGAAACCGGAGTACCCGGAGGAAACCCCCGCAGCACGGGGAGAACATGCAAACTCCGCACACGTAATTTTCTTTATTAATGTTTTAGCTTTGACTTTGTTAACTTTTAATATTTTCAATTGTTTTTATATTACAGGTGATATGAGACAAAAAAATGTGCAAAATGTAAGCACTGCATTTTTAACTCTGAGATAAGAGGGAAACTTCTCGAACATTATCGTTTGAAACATGGTAGTGTCAACATTTAATGTATTTTTTCATATCAGTAATCTACTATCTATGATTTAATCATCTTAATTTAAATCAGCATTTACATATATTCTCATAGAAATTCTGCAAACATATTTATAGTGAGTGGTTGTGGGATTAATGGAATTTCATGTTTTCACCCCTAAATTCAGCCCAGCCAACTGAAGTCCGAACCCTTGTGCTTCGAGGACTACCTGTCATACCTGGAGACGATGACTCTGCTTTCTTTAAGTCATGTTTAGGAAGTGCATCTGTTCTTAACCTGTTTACCTATGCTCTCTGTAGTCCGAGCATTTTCAGAGAATCATGTTGATTTTAAAGCAATAGTTCACCCAACAATGAAAATTTGCTGAGCATGTACTCTGCCTCAGGCCAGCCAAAATATAGAGTTTATATAGAGTTTTTTCTTCATGGGAACAGATTTGGAGAAATTTAGCATTACATCACTAGAATAAGAGTTCAACCAGCTGATAAAAAAATCACAATAATCCACAAGTAATCCACACGAATCCATCAAGGCATTTTACCTTTAAACCACTGCCATTATAATGCTATAACGATAATAATGCTTTCTTCAGCAGAAAAAGTCCATCCCCTGTTGTTCTCTCACATCAAAATCCAGATGCAAATCTCACATTTCAGCTGGATGCAACAGTTTGAAGTTAAAATGTCTTGATTGATTACAAACATGCAGCTTTTTGCACAAAACATTAATTGTTGGACTGGAGTAATGTGGATTACTTGTGGATTGTTGTGATGTTTTTATCAGCTGTTTGGACTGATGTCACCCATTTATTGCAGAGGATCCACTGGTAAGCAAGTGATGCACTGTAAATTTTTCCAAATCTGTTCACATGAAGAAGCAAACTTATCTATACTTTGGATGGTGAGTGCATTTTCATTTTTGGTGAAATATTCCTTTAACATTGAAACATGGCCACATTTTTTGTACAAATCTTCAAATTAATAAACTTTATTTATACTGCATCCTTTTAAAAGTGTATACAAAGTGCTTTGCAGGCAGATGTATATTTGCATAAATTCACATGTATACTTGTCAATATAATTTTGCTATGTACTAAATTTGGTAGTATGTATCTCATATTTTCGTCAATACAATTGATTTGTGTTTTTTATAGAATTAGTGAGCATTCTGAAAAACATGCATTGATGGTAAACTTTTGATGCATGTTCACAATACTCTATTTATACCCGTTTCTTCACTAGGTGTCTGATCATCGCAATTCTATCCTTGATGTGCCAGTGGGGATCGTATTCGAAGACACCAATCATCAGCCCCCCAACTCCTTGCATTTGACTTCCTCTATTGGGATAATACTTGAAGGCCAGGTGGTGATGGACAAAATGCAGGACCTCCCACAAGCAATGTGTCTTTTCTTTGGTCTTATTTATGCATTAGACCTGAATTACCCAAAATCACAAAATCAACTGATTTCATACAGCGTGTACTGATGTCAACAGGGCAGAACACCCTCAAGCCTAAAGTACAGTCTTTTGCAAACCAGATTGTTGTTTAAGAAAAATGTTTAGGTCTCACTGTTGCAGATTTTGTGTAAGCATTGTTACATTTACATGCTCAGTACCTATTAACATAATTGTGAGACCATTTTTTTCTCAATTTACTCCATTATCCATTAACAAAGGATAAAAAGTACAATGTTTGAATGGTTTAAGTGCACTAGTTCTAATTAGTGCACTAACTAATGAGTGCACTAACTAATGTGTTCAGTGCACTAACTAATGAGTTCTACTATTGTAGTGCACTAGTTAATGTGGGACATTGTTACTACCTGTACAGTGTGGTTGTGACCAAATTCCATTTCCATTACAGTAGGATGTGTACTGTAATTTCATCAATATTGTGAATATTGGTCAATAAAGACATTCAATATGATGTTTAGTATGTTTTATTTCAGCTTGGTATGATTGCACAATGCTTAAACAGTCAAAATTAATTAAAAAAAATGTAGTCAATTAGATTTAATTTATAATTAATTTTTAATTTCAATTGAATTTTCAAGTTGAGTTCACTTAAATATGTAAGTACACTTGAAATTAACCCCAAGTTAAATGAACTTAATTGTTTAAGTACACTATATAAACACCAAGTTCGGTGAACTTAATTTAAGTACAGTCTACATGAGTGCCAAGTTAAGTGAACTTAAATATACAAGTTTTGGGAGACCCCATTACTCAAATTTTTAATTTCAATTGAATTTTCAAGTTGAGTTCACTTAAATATGTAAGTACACTTGAAATTAACCCCAAGTTAAATGAACTTAATTGTTTAAGTACACTATATAAACACCAAGTTCGGTGAACTTAATTTAAGTACCGTCTACATGAGTGCCAAGTTAAGTGGACTTAAATATACAAGTTTTGGGAGACCCCATTACTCAAAAACATTGAGGCAACAAGTTTACGTAATCAACTGAGTTCAGTCAACTTCTTAGGGTTTTCAGTGTAAGATCTTATATTTATTATCAAAATGGTGAAACTTCTCTCCCAAAAGAATGCCCAAAGTAAAAAAAAAAAAAAAACTTCCAGAGACCTGGAGTTATTGCTGTGAAGAGAAATGAAACTTTATTTAAAAGAAATAAAATGAGACACTCTGCAGAAAGTCTGAATTACCCAGACACACACACACACACACACACACACGCACACACACACATTTACGGTATATACTTTTCTGAAACAGTACATTTATCTCTAGGTGGGGTATCAGCCTTTTCTTTCTAAAAATAAACCAATCTCCGTTGTCTTAATGGATTATTCATGTCTATATGATATCTTACATTTCTACCACCTTAAAGACTTTCATCCCAGCTCAATACACAAAACAATGGTATTTTCCAGGTTAGTCTTCTAGCTCAGTACACACATAGAATATAACTTGATCAGAAAATGATTTATGGTTTTAGATTATGCTTCTAAATATTGATTATACATATTGATTATGCTTGTTAACTTATAGGTATTATTAGATCATGGTTTTAAGTTTGATTCTAAGTTCTAGTTATACATATTGATTATACTTTATTAACATATCCAAATGTTAGTTATACATATGGATTACACTTTATTAATATATTCTATATATGTAGGGGTTTGATGTGTGTTACCAATATAGCAAACATTTACAGATCTAATCATTATTATTATTATTATTATTATTATTATTTTATTATTATTATTATTTTACTGCTGCTTGAGTCTTAAATGTGTAATTATTTTGGAACAGGATGCATGTAATGTATGCGGTCAAAACATTTAAATAATATTCATTATTTAAACCACAGACAGCACTTCTGTGGCACCTGTGGGAAGAGTTTCGGATGTATTACAGAAAAAAAATATTTAGCAAATGTAAAATCCTACAATACTGCACCTAATAACAGGTTAACGTATTAAGCCACACTAGAACATTTATTTCACCGCTCAACAGTGTAAAATTAAAACCTTTTCAGTTCGTATAACATTATTAGATTATCCATGTATAAAACGAACTCGAACATAGTCTGCATTTAACCTGAAATGGGACTAAATGAATTCGGCTACGTTATCCTACTGGAATAAACATATTTGCACATATTTATGTATTGAAAATGTGGGTATAGCAAGTAATGTAAAGTACAGGGCTAGAGTCATGGTGAAGAAGATAATTTCATGTCCATATTCTAAATGTAATCACACTGTGGGGAAAAACCGATGGATTCATCTGGATGAAATTACAAATAATCATGGTCATGTAACTCGACAGAATAAACCTGCAGTGCTGAGAGTTTTCCTGCAAGTCTATCGCTCCAGGGATTCCCACTTCGGTCCTCTCTCACTGAACAGTGTGGAGGAAAACCAGTGTCATCAACAGCTTCAGTGGCTGCAACGATGTCTCCTGTTGTCAGGCAGATATCATGGAACCTACGATGACTGTTGGGGCAAAGTTGTGGTCTACCTCAAGAGACTTGAACAGCAGGCACCTCCAGCATATCTTCATCATACAAAAGGCTTACTGAGTTATGGAGCGAGCCTTGGCATAGTGGTGGTTGAAGCGGACTTGTACCCTCCCTTGGACTGGTTCCCGGTATGGAGTAATGATGGCGCTAGTATTAATGATGCAGGGATAGCCACCATCCCCCAGAGTAAAGTATCCTGGTAGAGGATACAGAGCCTCTCTGTAGATCCTGCTGTTCTTCAGGACTCTGGTTTCATGGACAGAACCTGGATATCCTACAAAGATGTTAAGGAATCTGCCCTTCCCATCACATACTGCCTGCATCTGATTGGATGAGAAGAGCTTCCTCTTGATGTCGTCCTGGCCAGTGGGTCCAGGGGATCTCGATGATTCCAATAAAGATTTATTCCAATAAAGGATTATTCCAATAAAGAAGGTTTATATAGAGTATACACATAGGCCGATTCAAACAGACAAATTCTACAGCAACTCGGATAACAGCTCTGGGCTGCGATTCCCAAAAGCACTGCCTAAGTAGACTGTAGACACCACTAGCTTCAATATTCTCTCTGATCCTCTTAACTTTACAATGCTTTTGGAAAACTCAGCAATGTATAAACTGTGGTGAGAAGAACAGAATGAGCCAGAATGAGTTGGAGATGAGAATTGGCAGTGTTTCAGCAGCACCAGGGAGACATACACAATATTAAGCAAGTGGTTTTAATGTTTTGGCTGATATGGTAACGTTGGAGGAAATCGGGTTGCTGTATATTTATGTTTATTCTGTAAGGATTCCCGTCTCCTCCGTTTGTTTCTGAGGTTTTACAATCTGTTTTACAAACTCTTTCCCCCAGAATCTGAGATGCTTTACTAACATCAGACAGAACCAGAGCGGTGAGTGTACCACAACAGAAGTGTGAGGAATATAAAGTCATGAATTTGGTAAATAATGAGTTCTGGTCCTCACACTGTATGATGTTCTCAGCTAAAGTTAGCGCTGATAATACTCTCTCTCTCTCTCTCTCTCTCACACACACACACACACACACAGTGGTGTAAAGTTACACATGACTGCTTTATTTATAGCAGTGTGTGAAAGGCTTCGGATGGC
Source organism: Ictalurus furcatus (assembly GCF_023375685.1). Taxonomy (NCBI): domain Eukaryota; kingdom Metazoa; phylum Chordata; class Actinopteri; order Siluriformes; family Ictaluridae; genus Ictalurus; species Ictalurus furcatus. Next base: position 9,309,292 of record NC_071272.1, read on the forward strand.
TGGGCACTGAGAGAAGAACACTGATCGTGAACTGTTTCACTTTTTCATGTAGAAAAGAAAATCCAGGCAAATCCAGCAGCCGTGATGCAGTGAGGAGTTCAGCTCAGGAAGGAGAACTGCACATACTCTTTCACGTTAGTGTAAAGGTAGATAAATACAGATAGAAAGACAGACAAGCAGACAGACAGGTAGATAGAGAAATTGAAAAGACATCTGGACACACAGTTTATCGTGTCGTTTAAAAGTGTTGTTTCTTTTCCTCAGTGTAGATCGTTCTGTCTGCGTCGCCCCCTCTGGCTGCTATGGGGAACTACAGCTCTACAGGTAAGCAGTAACCGCTTTCTCCTACATGCCAAAATGTAATTATGTTAGAAATCTAATAAATAATCAACAGTTTACACCAAAGCGCTGCTGCTGAGTTCTGGATTGTGATTGCTCAGAAGGTGTTGATTAATTTTCTATAACAGCAGCTCTGACAGTAGTGCAGCTACACATCACAGGTTTATATTCGTTATATTATTTTCGCGCTTGTTTCTAATACATTATCATTTCTATAGTAACAGCTCATTCACAGGGACGTTTATAGCAGATGCTATAGATGTGGTGAAGCTTTATTAAAGTAAGGAGACATTTATATAACGGGTATGGAACGAGTCTACAGTGTCAGCGCTGTGTAACAGTCAGAGGTAAAGCATCTTCAGGACTGAGGAGTTTACACTTCTTTGCACTTTCTCAGAAACATGACAAGCTGCGATTTATTTTTGTTTTTGTTGTTTTTGTTTTATTAACTTCAAGAGTGAGGGGGGAAAGGAATAGGAACCAACACTGTACTGCAACATGAAATGGAACTATAAATAGATAAAGTATGACGTGTCGTTCTCTAATAAATATAAAATATCATTGTTGGTAAGTTGCTGTGGTGTAAGAGGAATAAAACTCTTGGGGATGTGCTGTTAGAGGAAATTAATCAACTTAAGGGTGGTACCAGTAACTCCACTCTTCACAGCCCTCAACCCCCCCACCCCAACCCCAACCTACCCACACACCCCACCCACACACACCCCACACACAAACACCCCCCCCACACACACACCACCCACACCCCACGCACACACACACCCCACACCCCCCCACACACACACCCCAACCCCACACACCCCAACCCCACACACACCCCAACCCCCCCACACACACACCCCACCCCCCACACAACCCAGACCACCCCCCATCCCCACAGCACACCCCCACACACACACCCCAACGCTACACACACCCCAACCCCCCCACACACACACCAACCCCACACACCCCAATTCCCCACACACACACCCCACCCCACAAACATTCACCATAATAAAAAGTGATGCATGTGATATGAATATAAATCTTCTCTAACATGCATCATGTCTAAATAATGACTCATTTATAGTTCATATTAATAATAGTAAAGTTTTTTCTGTAACCACAGTAACAGTAATGTGTTTGTAATTGCTTTCAGAATGTAATTACATGGTTGGGTTTTTTTTGTCCTTTAAAGAGATTGAAGTTTTTAAAGGCATTGTATCAGCAGCGGGGAGCGAAACACACACACTGCAGAACCAAGCCTCAATTAATCATGTCAGTAAGTGATTCAATTATTCAGTCAGCCTGCATGTGAACTGTGATCACGTGTGTGTGTGTGAAATTCTTAAAATCCTAAAATGAAAGGAATGAAAGTGGAATAAAACTCTGCTTCACATTCTTAAATATTAACACTCTGTTGTTAGTTTTGGCTTTTGTTGTGTTAATGTAACCAGCATCTGCTAAAACAGAACCTCAGCGCCCCCTGGTGGTGCAGCCTGCTTTAGTGCTTGTACTCTTGATGTCGTATCCAGATGCCCTGCGCGCATATATATATATATATATATATATATCCATCATCTGGGTACAGCACCAAAAGACACGTATCTTAAAATAAAGCATCAAAATATAATGATTTGAAAGTAAGATCTCCAGCCTGAGAACATCACTCGGTCTGTCAGCGCTGATCAGAGGTCCTGCAACAGATCTTCATCTCTCTGTGCTCACTGATATCTGCAGCATGAAGTGTGGGATCGTCTGACTGAAACGCTGCAGGAACCCGATCTGTTCTCCCTCAAGTTCCTCCACAACATCACAGAGACGACCGGAGAACCTTCAGTAAGACACGCACACACACACACACACACACACAGAGCACAATGTGACTAGAATCTAGAAATAAATGCAGGAGGATGGAAATGCAAGATGTTTGGGATGGGTTTAATCGAGACTCATTATGGTATCCATGACACAGTAACGTATTAGAACGAGCGCATTAATTATAAATAAACCTGCGATTTGCAGCTTCTGGCATGCATCTTCTCAGGATTAAAGCCAGTATCTCCAACAGAATAATGATGTTCTCCTACTAGAACTCTGGTGTTATCAGTAATTATCAGTCATTTATGCAGATGAAGTTCTTCAACTCTTTTTTTTTTCTAGGAACCTAAAACAGATGCTCCTCCAGAACCAGAAGTCTCTCCATCTCCAGAAGATTCCTCTGCATCCTCTAACTCCTCCTCCCCGACCGTCTCCTCCCTCATTTCCGCACTCAGATCCTCAGCTTCCTCCTTGTCACGTCCTAAACCCCATCTCGTTGCTCACGGCCCTCCGACTTTACAGAAACTAAATGTGGAGCTTCAAGACATGAGAGAGGAGCTGGAGCTGCTGAAGACTCAGCACAAGTACGCAAGAGTGTGTGTGTGTGTGTGTGTGTGTGTGCTACAATAATGTATTTCTACCAGAGAGGTCTACAAATCCCCCAGAATTTGCATACAGCCGCTTTAAAACACTAAAAATCAAAGTGAAAATGAATATTTATTTGTGTCATAGGAGAGAAATTAAACTGCTAATGAGCGAGCTAGATGAAGAGAAGAAAATGCGCCTTTCGCTGCAGGTAAACACTACAATTACACTCTGAGGGCGTGTCCCAAACCGCACACCATATTCACTACATAGTCCACATAAACACCATCATCACTCCACTGTGTGCGTGTCCCAAACCTCACGTGTACTGTGGTGCCTAGCTCTCTTTCTCACTTCACTCTCATGTTTCAGGTCGAGGTGGAGCGTCTTAAGAGGCGCATGTCCAAATAAGACGTGAGCACGTCACATTGTAAAGATGTTTCCATGATAACTGTGGAAATTAAACACACTCCCAGGATGAAACGATTTGGTGTTTAAGAGAAGGACACAACGTGCTTTGAGAAAAATGGTTCTTCATCTCCCGCGTCTTTGTGTTCCCAGAGCGTGTGGATCCTCGGATGACACGTGACGTGTTCCATTCGTACTAACCTATGAGTTCACTACCTAGTACACTATTTACACCTGAAGTAAACACACCCCTTGGTACTGCACTCAGCGCACATGGATCTTACTGTATGTGTATATCTTATTCATTTTTCTCCTACAACACACTGTGACTTAAAAACGGTTGTCTTCCACTTCCTGTTCATGTTAACCCTCACACATCATATCACTATACTGAAGACATCTTTAGGATAACTCATTCATTAAACACAACATCCACTCCATTACTCGTTACAGGGAGTAAATATGGAGTTAGAAAAAACACCTGAACCCACAATACTGAGAAAAGTGTATGATGATGTCCAGCCGTCTGTGCTTCCTGTTCTCTCTCTCTCTCTCTCTGATGAGAGAAATAAAGCTTCATTAAACTCGGGCGCCATCTGCTGGGAGACTGCTGTAACTGCTTTGGGGAAAACTGTAACAGTTAATTGTGTGTGATTTTTATTTGATGCTCATCTGTAATGTCCTGAAATAAACCAATATGAATTCTTCTACACTGCAGCCCTTCTCACATATTCCAATGTGTTTAAATAAAGTGTGTGTTACTTTACAATCATCAGCACATCTCTGAACTCCTTTGTGTGGCTCTAGATCCATCTGCATGCCTCTAGAACCCTAAACACTTCTCTAGAACTCTCAACACATGTTCAGAACCTTCGGCATTCTGCATAACTTGTCACTAGACCACACACATGGCTCTAAAACTCTTGTTGCTCCTCTATAACCCTCAGCGTATCTATAGAGTCATCAATGCATCTCTAGAAGCCCTATTGCATATCTATAACCCGTAGCATGTCTCTAGATTCTTTAGCTTGTTGGTAGAGCCCTCATAACATCTCAAGAACCAACAGTATATCCCTGGAGTCCTCATCACTTCTCTAGAACATTCAGCTTGTCCCTAGAGTTCTCACTATCTGACTAGAATTGTCTGCACTTCTCTATAACCCTCAAAATGTCTCTAGAACTCTCTGTGCAGATCTAGAGTTGTCATGCTTTTCTAGAACACTCATCGCATCTCAAGAACCCTCAGTGTGGCCCTCAACACGTCCCTAGGACCTTCAACGCGTGTCTAGAACCATCAGTGCATCTGACAAACTCTCATTGCATGTCTAGAACCACTGACATAGCCCTGGCACAGAGTCCTGACCACTTCTCTAGAACCCTCATCATGTCTCTTGAACCCTTGGCATGTCTCTATAATCTTTAGCTTATCTCTAGAACCATCATCACATCTCTAGAACCTTCAGGATGTCTTTAGAATCCTCACTCCTCACACTGCTCATTACAGCGAGTGCATCACTGCTGAGGTTCACACAAATCATCATAAACGTGTGTTTTATTAGAAATTTTGTTTTACAAAAGCACAGAATTATAACATTTGCACATACTTAATAAATTAAAATAAATACAAAATTTAATTTTTTTAAAGAGTCTGTTTATGTTTAAATGAAAGCCACGTTTAATATTCTTAGAGAATAATATTTCATATTATATCCTACACCACTGTGCACATGAACACAGCCGGTAATATTTTAACATTTTAATCCCTTAATAGCCACAGCAACTTAGCATAAAGACTGAATATTTATTATACTGTATACTATGTACATCCCCAGAGAGAAATATGACACTTATTGGCCTTATTATGACTAACATTGTTTTATATTAAATATTATATTTGCCTTATTGTTTAGGAAATGGCTGAAAACTGGATTGTGTAAGACAGATCCATAGCCGTGTTTCAAATCATGTACTGCTAGTGCACTAATGTGTTCACTCAGGGAGCTTGCAGCCTGCTCTACTGAGAGGAAGGGGCGGAGCCATCAGAGATCTGAAATGTTCAAAATGGTCCAGCGGGAGAACAGAGCTACATTAGCACAGATAAATACAGAACAGAAACCAGAACAGGACCAAATTAGGTAGGAAATGTTTCTGGTCCTGGTTCTGCTGGTGCTCTTCTGATCTTCATTCTATTCCATTTCTGCTTCTGTGGCTGATCTGTTCCTGTTCTGGTTCTTGTGCTGTTCTTATTCCGGTTTTAGTTCAGTCACCATTCTGGTCCCAGTCCTGTTCTATCCTGTCCTGCCCCTGACCTGGTTCCTGTACTGTTCCTGTCCTGATTCTCATCCTGATCCTGTTCTGGTTCTGTTTCTGGTTCTGATCTTGTACCTCATCTGTCCTGTCCTAGTCATGTTCCTGTTCTGATTCTCCTCCTGTTCTGGTTCCTGTTCTGATTCTCCTGTTGTTGTTGTCCCATTCCTGTTCTGGTTCCTGTTCTGGTTCTCCTGCTGTTGTTGGATAACAGGAACATTCCTGTTCTGGTTCCTGTTCTGTGAACATCAGGGCAGCTCAGTGGTGTGAGGTTCCCTGTGCTGGTCATTTCTGTCCGGTGTAAACTGTTAACATTTGTTATGTGGCATTACACACAGATACAGTGTGTGTAGTGTAAGAGTGTACTGTGTGATTTGAGACACAGCGAGTGAGTGAGTGAGCGAGTGAGTGAGTGAGCGAGCGAATGATGATCGGTCATACACTCAGAGTTCTGCATCTGTTCCTGGATCAGAAGTTTGAGTCGTGACAGGGAATGGGTCTGAAAGTGACCTCTTTGTTTTCCTCCAGCAGAAGATCGTAGCGGCACATCGGTCTGAAACGAGACACAAACGGAGAGCTGTGATTGGACAGAACAAACACACAGTGTGATGAACACGGCTCTGTGCGTGTGGGTGTGTGTACCTCAGGCCGATCTTCAGAGGAGTAAGGCGGAATCGGAGGACACGGAGTTTATAGTGATGTGTAAATACATTCGCTGTCACATACTTCAGCGTGATTTTCTCAACAGGATAGACGTCTTGCTTGAATTGCGCCAGCAACGTGGTCTCAGTGTACCGCTCGAATTTAAATGACTTGCTGAGAGGGTACAGAGATACATGGTAGAAATGAACATAACATTACTGTATATATACAGAGTGTGTGTGTGTGTGTGTGTGTGTGTAGTATTAGATTAGACACAGACAGACTCACTGGTCAATCTGAGTCTCTGTTTCCTGTGCGTTGTTCTTTAGCATGATGGTGATGGTCCCCCATCGCACCTCAGAGTTCCAGCTCACGATCTCCACTTTATATCCGCTTTCTGTAGAGACACAAACACATGAGTCAGCTGATATTCGTGTATAATAAATATCAGAAACTTCTAAAGCGATAAAGATTGAATGCATGAAAGAGTCTAAAGCAGGAAAATCAGGGTGAAAACAAACACAGTCAGAATATTTTCATATGTTCCATTTTGAGCTCACTGCAGTACGGAGCTTCTTGGTTTGTGGTGAAAAACGTCGTCGTCTGTCTGAGTTTCAGCAGAACGTCCTTCCATTTGGTCACATCGTAACCTGCAATCATAACGCGAGTCATTCCTCAGCAAAGTCCTGTCAGGAACAAACTGCTTTATTAAACCAAATATCATTCCTCAGGAAACGTGTGTTCTGATTGGTTGAGAGGAGTGGGAATGATGATGATGATGATGATGATTATTATTATCCTCTTACCAAATACTGGACAGCCAGAGGAGATAAAGCGCTCGCAGCTTAAACACTTCCCATCCAGGAAGTCCGAGTAATCAGAACACGGATACGCTGTGATCTGACGAGACTGATTGATTGAGTCCAAATACAGAAACACTGAGCGCTGATGATCACATTTAAAATATTTTGAACCTAGAGAGAGACAGACAGAGAGACAGACAGACAGAGAGAGACAGACCTTGTCTTAACAATAACATTTTCTTGTTATATATATTTGTAAGAGTTTATTGTTGATTTATCTGTTAATTTATTTATGTACAGTGTATTTATTTGTTTATTTCATGGATGGTGCTTTGACAATACTGTACCACAGTCATGCTAATAAAGCTGGTTTAAATTCAAAATTTGAATTTCAGAGAGACAGGACAAAGAGATGAGACAAAGACAAAGAGACAGAGAGAGAGAGAGAGAGAGAGAGAGACAGGAAAAGAGAGACAGAACTGAGTGATGGGACAGAGAGAGAGTAGAGATAGACAGGAAAAGTGAAAGACAGGACAGAGAGTAGAGGGAGAGAGAGACAGGACAGAGAAAGACAGGACACAGAGAGGCGGGACATAGAGATGGGACAGAGAGAGAGGCAGGACAGAGAGATGGGACAGAGAGAGAGAGGGAGAGAGAGAAAGACGGGACAGAGAGATGGAAGAGAGAGAGAGAGAGAGAGAGAGAGAGAGAGAGAGAGGGAGAGAGAGAGACGGGACAGAGAGATGGGAGAGAGGAGAGAGAGAAAGAGACGGGACAGAGAGAGAAAGAGAGAGAGATGGGACAGAGAGATGGGAGAGAGAGACAAAGAGAGAGAGAGAGAAAGAGAGAGATGGGACAGAGATGGGAGAGAGAGAGGGAGAGAGAGAGAAAGAGATGGGACAGAGAGATGGAACAGAGAGAGAAACAGAGAGAGAGATGAGACAGAGAGATGGAACAGAGAGAGAAAGAGAGAGAGAGATGGAAGAAAGAGGAGAGAGAGAAAGAGAGAATTGAATTGGAATTTCAAAAGCCTTTTATTTACAAGCTTTTAAAAGCTACATCGACCTATTTCGGTCCCACAGAGTCATCGCAAATGACCCTAAAAGCAAAAAGTAAAATAAATTTATATTATATATATATATATATATATATATATATATATATATATATATATATATATATATATATATATATATATATAGATAGATAGATAGATAGATAGATAATTAAAATAATTCTCCTTCCAGTTGCCTTTAAAACCCCCAGGGAATAAAGAATATAAAAAAAGCAAACAAGTTGCAAACAAGTTTCAAACAGTATGTACACAGTCTTCTAAAAATTGATGAAATCTCACTTTTTTTTCCTGCAACCACACATAATGCCCCTTCCAGACACTATATATTTTCAAATGATACAAGGTCTTTCATCTCTTGGTAAAACTTAAAATCAATTAATATCCTAGATTTTAACAGAATCACAAAAACCAGTAAAATACTGTCCCCTGAATTTGATTCAATTTTGTTTCTCCTGCTGACATATATGGCCATCTTTGCCTGCCCTATGATAAAATTTATCAACTGACACTTAAACCTTTTTTTTTGAGAGTATTTAAAACCAAAAATAAAAAGTTTCGATTGTAAAACTCTCATTAAAATGGCCAAACAGTCTCTGTAAAACAGTAAAAAGAGGCTTCAATCTTACACAGTGCATAAACATGTGAAAAACAGATTCTCTCACGGCACTGAAAGGACATTCATAACTCACATCAGGGTTTAAAACACAAATAAAAGAATTAACAGCCACTGCACCGTGCAAAATCCTCCATTGTAAATCCCCACACTTTTTTGTTAATGGTGACTTGTACAAGGCTCTCCATTGTGGCTTTACATGTTCCTTTATTTGTAGAACAGAACGCCAAGGTGTGTTGACTCTTTTGTCCAGAAACTTTTAATTCAGAGATAGTACACAAGTTTCGTACAGTTCTTTCCCAGATGGTAACTTGGGACCCACAAAACTTAGTTTTTCAGATTAAAAAAAAACACCTGAGCACTCACATACATTTGCCGAGACTCTAAAATCCGGAAAAGGATCTCAGTCATTGGGACTACTTAGCCCTCCGGAATATTCCTCCAGCATTTTCAAGACCTCTTCAGTCAACAGGGACCTCCATTCCACAAGGAACTGCATGACTACACGGACTGACCTCATCTTTATGTGTCCAGCAACTGCCACCGCGTTCCCAAACTCCGGTCCTGCTAAGGTCAGTAGGTCACCCAGAGTGACGACTCCAGCCCTGCGGAACCCCTCCATAAGCGCAGGAAATGGCTTTCTCTGAGATACATCTAAAATAGAACCATTTATGATTGGCTCCTGCAGCAGCCAGTAGAGAGAACTTGAGCATTGTACTCTCTGCACTGTTAAAAGTCCCCACACTTTAAAAACATTACGGTAAAAAACAGGAAGTTTCCTGATGTCCATCTTTTTCGGGTCCATCCAGAAAAGAGGTTTATGTAAATCCAGCCCTTCAAGTGTCCGTAAAATGGCACATACTACAGCCTTCCAGTTTGCATTTACAGTTCCATGTAGCAGCCTTCGCACAAACTGTAACCGAAAGGCTGCAGTCCTGCTCTGCAGGTGTACCAGTCCATGTCCCCCTTCATCCTTGGGGAGAAACAGAACACTCTGTGGAACCCAGTGTAGATTGTCCCAAAAAAAATTTACCAAAATTGACTGGATTTTAAATAAAACATGTATTGGGGGATCGATGCACGCAAGCCTATGCCAAAGGGATGATGCTACCAGGTTGTTGATTATAAGCACACGCCCCCTAAAGGACACTTTTTTTAACTAAAAAAATTCCACTTCTCCAAACGACCCTTTACCTTCTCATCAGTCCCTTCGAAGTTTTTCCCCATAAACCCTTCATCTCCTAAAAACACCCTCAAACACTTAAAACCATCTCTACACCATAATAAGCGGTCTGGGAGGCTTGGGACGCCGCCTAACCATCTCCCGATTAAAAACGCCACACTTTTCTCCCAGTTTACCTTGGCGGAAGAAACAATTCTAAAATCGTCAGTGATCTTCAACATCGTATCAACATCCCTCTGGCTGCCAAAAAGTATCGCCACATAATCAGCATATGCTGATAGTTTAAAAACACCCTCACACTTTGGAATTATTATACCTTGCAGTTCTGTTCTCAGTTTTGCTAAAAGAGGTTCAATCGCAAGGGAATACAACATGCGGGCATCCTTGTCTTATTCCCCTATGAACTTTAAAAGGAGCACACAAGTCACCATGAATCTTCAGACTAAACTGTCACCCAGTACCTCCAGTAGGTCAAAACCCATTTCAGGCCAAAAAGACTTATAAAAGTCAGCCGGTAGACCATCGATTCCTGGTGCCTTGCCACTCTCCATACCCTGGAGGGCTCGTAGCAGTTCCTTTAGGGTCAACGCCCCTCTGAGGTTTGCATGTGTTTCCTTTGACACCTGAGGGAGATCCTTCAAAAAGACGTTATCATGGGCCTGTTCATTGGAGATTTCACACTTGTACAGTTCCTCGTAGAAACCGACTGCTCTCTTTCGAATTTCTCTATGGTCCAATAAAAGTGTCCCATCATCAGAAAACAGGCCATGTATCATCTTATTTTGACCATTCTTTTTTTCCAAATTAAAAAAAAAAATTGACGGTGCATCCATACACTCCACAGTCTGAAACCGTGACCTGACCAGAGCTCCTTGTGCGGTAACGTCTAGCAATTTAGTCAATAAATTCTTTTTTGTTCTTAAATTTTCTATGCATACGTGCCGTCCTGTGTTTTTCATTAACTCTTGAAGCGCCATTATTTCATCCTCCAAGGATTTCATGTGTAGAGTTGTGTCTCTCGTGACATTGGTGGTATACTGTTGACACAGCTGTTTAATTTGCGTTTTGGCAAAATCCCACCACTGTTGCACCGATTTAAAAGAAACCTTTTCGGGATTCACACGTTTTTCTGGACAGGCCCGCAGCAGATGACCAGATAAACCGCACCCAAAACACTTCCTTGTAGTAGTAGTAGCGAAATAACATAATTAAAATCTTCCACCTTTACATTGAGTGTCAGATCCAGATCATTATTATCATTCATAACCATGTACACAAACCGTCTTAAAGACACAATATGTTTTACACGAGGGGATTTACTTGTAATCGCCATCTTCTTGATCTGAGAGACCAATTTTCCATAGCGGGATAAAGTTTGTGACAGAACCTCATCCTTAATAAAAGGAGGAACATTAGACAGGATGACTTTTTCAGACGGGGTTGATAAAGGAAGCACTAAGTGGAACACACCATCAATCACAACTCCGTTGTCAACCATTTTGTTTGCCAACTCCACCGTTTTCAGAAACCACACGTCGGCACTATTCATACGGGCCACAGACAGAATGTTGTCGTATCCAACACTCCCCTCCCCCCCCCACCCCCCCCACGGCCAGACTAACCTCCTCAAAACTGGCGGTAGTGGCTACTTTTATAGCATGCCGCCGCGTGAGGGAATCATACTTCCCCGTACCTGAGACAGCCATGCTCCAACCATGGAAACAGCCGCCCAGGCCAGCGGGAAAAATCACACACACACCCACGCACACGCACGCACGCGCACACGCACGCACACGCACGCACGCGCACGCACGCACACACACGCACACGCACGCACACGCACACACACACACACACACACACACACACACACACGCGCACCAAACAAGAGTAAATTAAGACTCCCTCAGAAAACTAAGACCTAAAAGGAAATCGTATTTCTGAAGAAAAGATAGATAGAAAAATGAACAAGCGAACTTTGGAGCAGCGGCCTCGGCCACGCTCCGCACACACTCACTCACTACCGCTCCGACTCCGCCCACTCACTGAGTCCATGCGCACACGAGAGAGAGAGAGAGAGAGAGAGAGAGAGAGAGAGAGAGAGAGAGAGAGAGAGAGAGAGACGGGAGAGAGAGAGAGAAGGGACAGAGAGACGGGACAGAGTTTATTTGATGCTTTTTTGTCTTCTCTCTCCATTGGTTCTAATGATTAGTGACTGACCTGAGAAGATACTCTTTGGACAGCCGGGCTGATCAGATCCTCCGTTTGCGTAATAATCGATGTGTCCGAGTGAATCCCGATATCCAAACGCTAATCATAAAAATCCAACAAAGCTTCGTTTTGATATAAAATCATCCTTAATGTTGTTTTAGCTTCAGTAAAATTTCACAAAGAAACGTTTTGAGCCAAACAGAAGAGAAACTCACCGTCCATGTCCGTGTGCAGAACGTCAACAAACTGAGCGTCAGACGGATCCAGGCGCTCGTCAGGGGATGTTCCTCGGAACGACGGACCTGCCGGATCCAGAGCTGATCCCAAACACCAAGGACATTTCAGTTTTAGTCTTTCAGTACTCAAGGGTTTCAGCACTCAAGTTTAACTGCAGTGTTTCAGTACTCGAGTGTAACTGCAGTGTTTCAGTACTCAAGAGTTTCAGCACTCAAGTGTAACTGCAGTCTTTCAGTACTTGACTTTTTCAGTACTCAAGTGTAACTGCAGTGTTTCAGTACTTGACTGTTTCAGTACTCACATGTAACTGCAGTATTTTAGTACTCGAGTGTTTCAGTACTCACATGTAACTGCAGTATTTTAGTACTCGAGTGTTTCAGTACTCGAGTGTAACTGCAGTGTTTCAGTACTCGAGTGTAACTGCAGTGTTTCAGTACTCGAGTGTAACTGCAGTGTTTCAGTACTCGAGTGTAACTGCAGTGTTTCAGTACTCGAGTGTAACTGCAGTGTTTCAGTACTCGAGTGTAACTGCAGTGTTTCAGTACTCGAGTGTAACTGCAGTGTTTCAGTACTCGAGTGTAACTGCAGTGTTTCAGTACTCGAGTGTAACTGCAGTGTTTCAGTACTCCAGTGTTTGAGTACTCGAGTGTACCTGCAGTGTTTCAATACTTGAGTGTTTCAGCACTCAAGTTTAACTGCAGTGTTTCAGTACTTGAGTGTTACAGTATTCAAGTGTAACTGCAGTGTTTTAGTCACCATCCATTTTAGACGGATCCAGGCGCTTGTCAGGATATTTTCCTCGGAACAACCAACCTGCCGGGTTCAGAGCTGATCCAAAATATCAAGAACGTTTTAGTCTTTCAGTACTTGACTATAACGGCAGTGTTTCAGTATTTAGTGATTCAGTACTCAAATGTAGCTGTGTTTCTGTACCTGAGTGTTTCAGTACTGCAGTGTTTCAGTACTGAAGTGTCACTGTTTTACCTGTAATCCTGCCAATGGAGCCATTAAAATTTGCACCAGTGAAGCCGGAGATGTGAGCTCCTAAACTCACACCAATCATGTGGATGGAACTGAGGTTCAGTCCTGCTTGCTGCAACACACACACACATATATACACACACACACACACACACACACACACAGGATTAAGTCCAAAACTAACACACCTTTAAGCCAGGCTTCATTAAAGTACCTTCTTATTGATGATCAACACTGTGTGTGTGTGTGTGTGTGTGTGTGTTTGTCTCACCTTTATGAAATGTGTGATGTTGTTGGCGACAGGCCGTGTGTTCTTCACCACCTGGAGATAGTTGATGTTGGTTGCTCCTCGGTTCCAGTCCACCACGATGACGTTGATGTCACTGCGGCTCAGGATGGACTCTACTATTCTGTTCATCCAGATGGGGGGGGACCCGGTGGGCCGGTAACCATGGATGAGGAAGGTGCAGGGGCGGGAGCGGTTAAAAGTGGGTGTGGCAGAAAGGTCTTCATGGGACAGCAGCTTCCCGCAGGTGACGTTTTCACGCGTGTAAAGAATCAGACGGACCACCAGAGACGTACCGACTATAGAGTGTTTCAGATCCAGATCAGTGATCTGCTCACACTCCTCACCTACACACACACGCACACACACACACACACACACACACACACACACACACACACACACACACACAAACACAATGAGTGGACAGGAAAATCCTCCATTCTTTCTTTATTCCCATTATTTCTTTCTTTCATCCATCCATTCTTTTACATTCGCTTTCTTTGTCTTCCTTTCCTTCTTTCTTTAACATTCCATCCCTCCTTTCTTAGTTCTTTCTTTTCCTTCATCACATTGTTTTGCTCTTTCTTCCTTCTCTTCGTTCTTTACTCTATCCACTTTCTTTTTCATTCCTTATTTCTTTTAGGACTTTTTTCTTTTAACTCTTTGTTTAAGCTTTTTTTGTCTTTCTTTTTAGCTTGAGTCAGTTTTCTCTTTCTACTCTTCTTTCTTTCATCCCTTGTTTCATTTTAGTTTTGTCCCTTCATTATTTCTTTCTTTCATTTTTTGTTTGTTTTCATGGTTTTTTTATTAACTCATGAACCATTTTTCTAGCCATCCTTTACCACTCATCTCATGTTAGAACACTGTGTGTGTTTTGTTTTGTGAGTGGATGTTTTGGGGGGTTTTTCATAGTGTAATTTCATCACAGTTACAGTAAAGCAGCTGAGAAACGAAAAACACCCCCCCCCACCTTCCACACACACACACACACACACACACACACACAAACACACACACACGTGTTTTTGTTCTGTGGTGAAGCATGGTGTAATAAAACTGAAGGTTATTCAACGTATGCACAAAAACTGTTGGTCATGGGGTGTGTGTGTGTGTGTGTGTGTGTGGGTGTGGGTGTGTGTGGTTAGAGGTCATATGAGGAAGAGAACAGAGGGTGTTGAATGATACTCTACACTAACATGAGTATTAAGTCAGTGTGTTATTATTGGCTTAAAGCAGAGGAAACTGAACAATATGTTACCCGCACTGACAAAAAGAGAAAAACCCCCAAAGTTTCCTAAAAAATGTTATGTTCTGTTCAGTTCTGTTCTGTTTCTATAGACTTTTTAACTACAGACAGTCTCACAAACAGTTTTACAGACATGTGGATGTAGATTTAATTTTATATCCTCGATGAATCTAGAGGCGACGGTAGTGAGAAAAAAAAAACACTGAGACGACACAAAGAAGGAACCTTGAGAGGAACCAGACTCAAAGGGGAACAGGGTGACACCGAATAGTGCGACTATAAATTATTACACTTCTGTAACTGTATGCTATAAAGTCAAACAGTACGGAGTGTGTTGAGAGGAGGGGCATGTGAGGCACAGACAACAGTTTGGGGTGGGGTGGTGTGGGGGCAAAAACCAACGAACGTTAGCAAAAAAAAAAAAACGTATAAATGTACAAAAACTGCAGACAGCGTGAAGGACAATGACACTTTGTAGATGATATTGTAGTTTCACCCCCATTACTCATGTCCCGTAAGGCCCCGCCCATGAGAGCGTGGGAAGTCTGAGTCACACCACTCTTGAAAAGATCTACAGAACATCAGGGTCTTTTTTCCATTATTTTATCTTAAATCTATAGCATTTGAAGCTATAGCATCCATGTGAAGTGATCCACTGAAAATAATGAGACTTGGGTTTTCAGTGTAAATGTAGAAGCATCCTCATTAGCACCGAGCAATTCTCACCATCAGCCCAGGACTTTCAGGATTCCTTCAACTGTAAATGCAGCTGCAACTGATAAACGAATAAAATATACAGATAAACAAATAGAGAAATCAGCTAAACAAACTTTACAGCATAGTGTTTGGAGCAGTTTCTGAGTTTATACAGAATGTCAGAGATGCTGTAGTGTTCCTCTAATCTCTAATCTCCACAGCGATGATTCTCCTAACCATTATATTTGTAATTTATTAACAAACAGCACTTTGAGCTTCTCAACTCTTTATAATTAAATGTAATGTTCTGAAACGTCTGTGAGACTCAGGTCTTCATTAAACTGGTTCTGGATCACCTGAGCTGGGAGTTCAGGAAGTAATCCCATCCCATCCAGACACACTAAAGGTCCTGGAGTTCAGGCACGAATGTCAGAACACGAGCGTAAAACTGCTGATATCTTACAGGATCTTAACTAACTTCCTGTCTGGGTATTTTTTTTCCCCAGAAAGCTGCGCAAACATTCAGGAAAATGATTTTTCTGACACAATGTCTAAAAAGTGTGCCCCGTGTTATTTCTTGTGTTGTTTTTTTTTTTTTTAAAGAAAATGAACTCATAAGCCTTAATAAAAATGTCTAAGAGAAGGGAAAAACCAAAATATACATTTATCGTGTCCAAACTTTCACCTTCTGTAAATTCCTCTGTGTGTGTGTGTGTTTTAGTACTGCATGTCTAAACCATTTTTAACCCCGTTTCCAGTCCTGTGTTAATCCTGGGTCTAAGGATTTCCCTCAGTTGTGTTAACTGCGGTCTGGATCCATCATCATGATGAATGTTCTGATCCTCACTACAGTTTTTTCCATAAATCATGCTTCACAGCCCTGATTGTACAACACATCCTACAGGAAGCCTGGGTCTGACTCATCACCACCAACTGCTTCTCTCAAGAAAATCACTGTTTTTAAAACACCTTTTAAAAAAAAAAAAAAACATTAATCAAATCACAGCTCTGTTGGTGGGGGAGTGAAGAGAACACAGATGAAGCACTGAGTGCTGAAAGAAAACCAGTTTGTTAGCGAGTTCTGGACTTTACAACAACATGTCCAATCAGACTGGCTTCCAATATTGCACTGCAGCACTATAACTAACAACCTTCTTACTCTAGAGACCCTTTCGAACTCTAGAGACCCTTTCGAACGTTGTAAATCTAGGAAACTTTTTAAGTCTATTAAAAACATTGGGATGTTTGCTGGTACATCATGTTACAATCTCCTACATCTCCTCCTACCTATAGCTGAGCTACTGTACCTAGTTTACTGGAACAATCGGATACAAAACAGAGCTCCATGGTAACACTGTTGTCATGGTTACAGTGCAAGTGAAACTCATGTGAATGCAGCATGGATTTGTGAACATTAAGCCGAGGAAAATTATGGACTCATGTTTGATCACTGCTGAAATACAAACTAGCCTTTGATGTGGAAATTGTGTGTGTGTGTGTAGGTTCAGCTTTACCTCTACATATGGTGAATGGCATCAGTATGATAGCTATGAGTAAGCAGTGAGTAATCCTGAACATCTGAAAGAACAGAGACACAGAGAAAAAAATCCATCATTTATATTATCTGACCATTTAAAAATAAAATGTTAAAAATAAAAAATAAAGGATCAGGGACCTTTATGGCTAAAGCAGAACCTTGTAAATAAAATATTCAGGATTTAAATGCATTAATCATAGAAGATCACAGATTAATAATCAGCAGCTTTAATAACGATCACTTCACCTGTAGCTGGTGTTCTGAAAACAAGATAGAAATTAAGATTTATACTCGTTCAAACATAAAAGCTTCTCTTCCTCTGCACAAACATGCTATCCGTTTTGTCATTTGTTTGCTAGCAACGTTAGCATTAGCTTTCTATTGGTTCCAAAATAAACGATCCACAATATCAGTACCCTACGTGTAGTCCATCAGTAGAGTTAGCTTCTTTGGGTTTTTTTTTTAACATGCTGTTATATTGATGATCAGTTCACCAGTGTGTTTCCACATTTAAGCTAAAAGTACAACTTCTTTATCAGTCCACATCACTTCCTGATTTCTGCTTTAAACTTTGGGAGGCGGAGCATAAGGGAGGTTTAATGACTCTAATCTGTGCTGAGGAAAATTAGGTTGTTGTCCAAGATGGAGGCCCTCAGAAAAGCACAAAAACACCTTCCAGTGTTCAACTCCACCCTGAAGTTTAGTTCATGTTATTAGATGTTAGTTAGAGTCAGTATTTTTGCTGGCATTACTTAATAATAGCATGCTAACACCAAGACACACACTGCACACACACCGAACACACACACTGCACACTGAACATGTCTCAGCTGATCTGGAGTAAAGTGGACGTTGTGGACATTAAACTATTAGCAGAAATTTGTTGAATGGAGATTGAAATAAAGCAAATATCGTCTCTGTAATGTTTAAAGATGATGTTTTTAAATGTAAAGCTTTGTGTGTGTTAAAGAAAGCACAAAGTTTATAAAAAGCATTTTACACTTTTATTCCTGAACATAAAGGGTTAAACACTACAGGAACAGAGAGATACAGAAAGTTTAGTTTATGATTAACCAGGAATAAGAAACTCCCCTTCATTTCACATACACACACACACACACACACCTTTGTGTCCCAGACAGCAACAAAGTCAACAAAAGCAGCTGCTTTTCATAGCTTCACTTATCATCTGATTTCTCATTCATTATAAGTGACGTTAGCAGACCCTGCGATTAAAACATTCAGAACAGTGTGTACAGGTACATGAGATCAGATTCTCTGAATGTTTCTGCCTGAAAATAAAAGCAGCAGAAGACTGACATGATAAATGTGACAGCCTCTCTCTCTCCGGTGGAAACCATGTATGATATCCCATCACAGGTGTGAACACCATCTCACCTGTACACTCGTGATCCCGTCAGTAAGAGGGAATGTTAATGCCAGGAGTGAATGAGGCATCAGATACAGCTCAAGAGCTTCAGTTAACATTCACATTAAACCTTAGAATGGAGGAAAATCTCAGATACAGTAACTCAAATACCCACTCTTTACATCCGTGCTGAGAAGAAAAGCATCCCAGAACACACAAGAACACACAACACCTCAAACCTTGAGGTACAACGACAGAAGAGTTGGGTTCCTCAGTGCATCGGACACACACGCATATACCCACACTGACCCAGATTGGACCGATGAAGATCAGAAAAGCATCACCCGGTCTTTATCCCATCTTCATATATATTCATATAGATGTATGTTTATACACGTGCCAAGTGTATACACAAATATAGGTGTAGGTATAGAACATGTATACAAACACACACACACACACACACACACACACACACACACACACACACACATTTTGTGTGTTTGGAGCTAAAACAGAAACTGCACTAGTTCTCAGCTATGAAGCAGAAAAACTGGTTTAACACACCCATCTCTCTCTCTCTCTCTCCACACACACACACACACACACACACACACACACACGTGCTTACAGTGTTTCTAACATTGCGCACACACACATATTTCTGTACAGTAACAAGTCAGTGGGATTTGCATGTCTGTTTTTAATGTCATTAAAAGTAAGGTGTGTTGTGTGTGTGTGTGTGTGTGTGTGTGTGTGTGTGTGCGTGAGTGAGTGAGTGAGTGAGAGAGAGAGAGAGAGAGAGAGAGACTCTCCCTGTTTTTACAGTCAAAAGAAGCTCAACAGTCAACACACCTTTCAGACCGCTTTTATGTAAAACTAAACATACACCTGCATGCCGCTGAAACACACCTGCTCAGGTATTTCATTAAATCTAATTAAAATAAAGACACAGATCTTACCATGACGACCTCCTACAGCTCCTCAACTCTCAGACAGAAACCTCTGTGTGTGAGGGGGTGGGGGGAGATAGAAAATAAAGAAACTCAGCTGACACTAATTTTAGCTCCACCTCCTGCACGCAGACACACACACACACACACACACAGAGAGAGAGAGAGAGAGAGAGAGAGAGAGAGAGGTGCTGCATTCCTTTCTGTAAGATAATCTTTGCACTTCCAGTACAGGAAGAAACAAACTAAAGAGACACAATAAGTGACAGTGTGACATTTTCCACCACACACAAACGTAATAAATAATATCTTTAAAAATAAATAAATAAAAATAACTAATAATACAAACAAATACACAGATAAAACTTTTTCACTCTAAATAAAAATGATTAACTATTACTAATAACATATTACCTAAAAATTAATACATAAAATATATACTCTCATCAGTCACTTTATTAGGAACACCTGTACACCTGCTTATTCATGCAGTTATCTAA
The DNA here is from genome assembly GCF_023375685.1 of Ictalurus furcatus. NCBI lineage: Eukaryota > Metazoa > Chordata > Actinopteri > Siluriformes > Ictaluridae > Ictalurus > Ictalurus furcatus. The sequence goes on from NC_071272.1 coordinate 9,329,087, forward strand.
TCAGCCAATCACGTGGCAGCAGCACAGTGCACACAATCATGTAGATATAGCTCCAGAGCTTTACTTAATGTTCACATCGAACATCAGAATGAAGAAAAAGTCTGATCTCTCTGACTTTAACCTAGGATTTTCACACACAACAGTCTCTAGAGTTTACACAGCATGGTGCAAAATACAAAAAACATCCTGTGAGCGGAGATCAGAGGAGAACGTCCAGACTGGTCCGAGCTGCCAGGAAGTCGATAGTAACTCATATAACCAGTCTTTACAACCGTGGTGAGCAGAACAGCATCTGAGAAAACACAACACATCAAACCTCAAAGTGGATGAGCTACAACAGCATAAGGCCACAGCAGGTTCCTCTCCTGTCAGCCAAGAACAAGAGTCTGAGGTGATCACAAGCTGTATTAATCTCTTTAACTTATTTTTAGCTTCGAATGAGGTCCCTTTCCAGAACCTTCAAAGGTCCCTCAGTGGTGGAGAGAACTTCCAACCTCAGTCCGGACCGCAGAATCCGTCACTATCTTCACAAAAATGACTGAAAAAATGACCTCTTCTGTCGTCGTCCCCCATTAAAAAATAAATAAATCTGCACTTATACCTCGTCTCTGCGCACTTTACTCCTCTAGAACTAAATTAAAAATCCTGTATGCTTTCACTACCTGTACTGTTCTCCGCTTGATATGTCACTTTTCTTGTATTTTCTGGTTTGTAAGTTTCCTAAATGAATAAATGTAAATGTAAATGCAATAATATTTTAATATTTACAGGTTAGAATTTACACTAGAAGCTTTAAAAGCAATAATGTAGCAGGGGTGCCAATATTTTAAAGTGTAACTTGAACAATAATGTGTGTGTTATATATTGACTACGTTTACATGGACAGCAGTAATCTAATTATTGACCTTATTCTGAATAAGACAATATTCTAATTAAGGTGTTTACATGAGTCGCTTTTAGAATATTCCTTTCATGTTCCTGTTTTATGTGTTATGGAACATAGATCGATTAACAGCACACGTCATTACATCACCACACCACTCCGTCCGACGTTCCCTCTACAATTTCATGTATAAATGTTAAGATCCCGCCAGCAGATGGCGCTGTGGCGACAACGTGCACGAGCGGCTTGAGAGCGCGCATGTGCACGTGCTTGAAGTGCGCATGGACGCTAAAGCTGTGTCGAGTGTTGCCAGCTGTCGGCAATTAAGAGACTGGTTACTTAAACCCCTCGCATTGCTGTGCACATGGCGCGGCATTAAATTGTTAAAGTGTTCAAGCAAAGCGAAGTGAAGCGAAGCAAAGTGGAGAAAGGACCAATGGTGAACGGACTAATAGAGAAGAAGACGGAATGAATAATGGTGCCAGGTTGTGATGTTGCCATGTTCTGTCTGTTTTCCTGTTCCTTAGTTTATGCCCTGTCATAGTTGAGCATGTTTATGTCCTGCCATAGTTAAGAGTGTGTATGCCCTGCCATAGTTAAGAATGTGTTTATGCCACGCCATAGTTAAGAGTGTTTGTGCTATGCCTCGTTAAGAATGTTTATGCCATGCCAGAGTTAAGAGTGTCGATGTCATGCTCTCATTAAATGAAGTGTTCACGCTTTAGTCAAATGAAGTGTTCATGCTCTAGTTAAATGAAGTGTTCATGCTCTTGTTAAATGAAGCGTTCATGCTCTAATTAAAAGATGTGTTCAGGCCACAGTTAGATGTGTTAATGCCATAATTAGAGGAGTGTTTACTGCCTCAACTTGGCGGCCTCAGCGCTCTAGCCCGAGACCTATGGGGAGGTCTCAGCTCCAGAGCTCCAGCCCGAGGTTAACCTGGCGACCTCTGGGCCCTCGTCTGAGGTCAACTTGGCGGCCTCAGAGCTCCAGCCCGAGGTTAACCTGGTGACCTCTGGGCCCCCGTCTGAGGTTAACTTGGCGGCCTCAGAGCTCCAGCCCGAGGTTAACCTGGCGACCTCTGGGCCCCCGTCTGAGGTCAAGTTGGCAGCCTCAGAGCTCCAGCCCGAGACCTACGGGGAGGTCTCAGCTCCGGAGCTCCAACCCGAGGTTAACCTGGCGACCTCTGGGCCCCCATCTGATGTCAAGTTGGCAGCCTCAGAGCTCCAGCCCGAGACCTACGGGGAGGTCTCAGCTCTGGAGCCCCAGCCCGAGGTTAACCTGGCGACATCGGAGCTCCAGCCAGAGACCCGTGGGGAGGTCTCTGCCACTGAGAAAGCTGTCCCGCTGTCCTGTCCTGCCGAGGAAGCTGTCCCGCTGTCCTGTCCCGCCGAGGAAGCTTCCCTGCTGTCTGTTCTGCCAAGGAAGCTGTCCCACTGTCCTGTCCTGCCAAGAAAGCTGCCTTGCTGTCCTGTCCTGCCGAGGAAGCTGTCCCGCTATCCTGTCCTGCCGAGTCCTGCTGTCAGACCCCGCGGAGGACATCTCTCCAAGCTCCATCCCCACAGAGGACATCTCTCCGAGCTCCAGCCCTGCAGAGGACGTCTTTCCAAGCTCCAGCACCGCAGAGGACATCTCTCTGAGCTCCAATCCCGCTGAGGACATCGCCCAATGTTCCAGTCCCGCTGAGGACGTCACCCAGTGCTCCAGTCCTGCTGAGGACGTCGCCCAGCGTTCCAGTCCTGCTGAGGACATCGCCCAGCGTTCCAGCCCCACAGAGGATGTCTCTCCGAGCTCCAGCCCCACAAAGGATGTCTCTCCGAGCTCCAGCCCTGTAGAGGACGTCTCTCCAAGCTCCAGCCCCGCTGAGGACGTCGCCCAGTGTTCCAGTCCCGCTGAGGACGTCGCCCAGCGCTCCAGTCCTGCTGAGGACATCGCCCAGCGTTCCAGTCCTGCTGAGGATGTCGCCCAGCATTCCAGCCCTGCAGAGGACGTCGCCCAGCATTCCAGCCCTGCAGAGGACGTCTCTCCGAGCTCCAGCCCTGCAGAGGACGTCTCTCCGAGTTCCAGCCCCACAGAGGACGTCTCTCCGAGCTCCAGCCCTGCTGAGGACATCGCCCAGGGTTCCAGTCCCGCTGAGGACATCGCCCAGCTTTCCAGTCCCGCTGAGGACGTCGCCCCGAGCTTCAGTCCCACTGGAGGTGGTGCTCCGCCTGTTTGCTGCCCGGCGGAGGCCGCCCTGTTTTCTGATGCATCAAGAGTCAAATTGCACAGGGGCCCAGGACCCCCGTTGGAGGGGGGTTCTGTTACGATCCCGCTGGCAGATGGCGCTGTGGTGACAACGTGCACGTGCTTGAAGTGTGCATGGACGCTAAAGCTGTGTCAAGTGTTGCCAGCTGTCGGCAATTAAGAGACTGGTTACTTAAATCCTGCTGCGCACATGGCGCGGCATTAAAGTGTTAAAGTGTTAAAGCAAAGTGAAGTAAAGTGGAGAAAGGACTAATGGTGAAAGGACAGAGAAGAAGACGGAATGAACAATGGTGCCAGGTTGTGATGTTGCCATGCTCTGTCTGTTTTCCTGTTCCATAGTTTATGTCCTGTCATAGTTGAGAGTGTGTATGCCCTGCCATAGTTAAGAATGTTTTTATGCCACGCCATAGTTAAGAGTGTTTGTGCTATGCCTCGTTAAGAGTGTTTATGCCATGCCAGAGTTAAGAGTGTCGATGTCATGCTCTCATTAAATGAAGTGTTCACGCTTTAGTCAAATGAAGTGTTCATGCTCTTGTTAAATGAAGCGTTCATGCTCAAGTTAAAAGATGTGTTCAGGCCACAGTTATTAGATGTGTTCATGCCATAATTAGAGGAGTGTTTCTTGCCTCATTTCTAGTTAAAGGAGAACTGTTTAAGTCAGTTAAATGTGGTAGAGTTTCCACACCCTGTTAAGTCTCATGCTCTTTACTTAAGTTTGAGTTTTATGTTTAGACCTGGTTTCCCGCCTCCTTGTGTGTTTAGTTAAGTGGCAAATAAAGACTGCACTCTTGCGCTCCTGTCTCGAGTCCTGTTTCGTAACAATTAACATACAGTTCATCTTCGATATGGTAACGTATACAGTTTTGGGTGTTTTTATTTTTAATTTCACGAAAGCTTCAAGTGCAGTTCATTATTTGTCATGCTATATGTGCAAATACACGATTGTTTGAGGCCGTGGGCTGTGTCTGAAACCACGTATTTGCCTTCTATATAGCAGCTCAAATACATGTATTTCACCTACTATACAGCAGGTAAGTACATGGTTTCGGACACAGCTGTGCTCTCTTGTTTGCCATCAAACAGTTGAGCACTGCCGTGTGTGTACGTGTCCTGTTGCAAAATGCAGTGAAAACTCCCACACAACGTTAATAGTGTGATTAAGCTGTGTACATGTCTATAATGCATGTCGATAATGCGAGTAAAACAGGAATACTCCACATGTCTTAATTTCATTTGTGTTTACTTCAAGTATGACTTTATTCTGATTAAGGTAATTAAAAAGTGCTGTTTACATGCTAGTTTCTTAATCAGCGTATTGTCTTAATCGGGTTAATATCGGATTATTGTTGTCCATGTAAATGTACTGAGTGTTTTGTACTGTAGATCATCACACTACACACACTTAATAACATTTAAAATGTTTATTATGGAATTATAGAACTATATATACATATAACAAACTAAACTGTTATATATATATATATATATATATATATATATATATATATATATATATATATATATATATTGTGTGTATATATAGCAGTCTGTAAGTTAAATGCAATAAAATTTTCACCCTTCAGACAAAATAGGATAAGATTAAAAGTCATTTATAATAACTACATGCAATTTAAGGTGTGGTTTCAAATATGTTAACTCTTTCTTAATATACTTAACTCTTTCAAATAGTTTTTGAAAATGTTAATTTCTAAATGGACAAAGACCATGTCAGATGTATTCACTGTCTCAGGTGCAGCTCAGACTTTACAGTACAACAAATCATCCAAATCAATATTATCTGACAGTAGAGGCTTAGCGGTTAGCATGTTTGCTTCGCAGCTCCAGGGTTTGGAGTGCGAATCCTGACTCTGCCCGGTGTGCCCCGTGCTTTGGGGGCTTCCTCCGGGTACTCCAATTTCCTCCCCCTGTCCAAAGACACAACCCTGATCAGAGGCCAGTATTCTCTCATTTACTTCTTTAACCAGCACTTTTTCAAAATTGTGAAGTGAGGTTGATTGAAATGTCCAAATTGTCCATAGTGAGTGTGTGTGTGTGTGTGTGTGTGTGTGTGTGTGCGCCCTGCAATGGGCTGGCCCCCTGTCCAGGGTGTCCTTGTGCCCCAAGGCTCCCCACGACCCTGTATAGGATAAATGCTACAGATAATGGATGGATGGATGGATGGATGAATTTAAGCCTCATCACAATTCTGAAAAAGCGCTGGTTAAAGATGTAAATGACAAAATACTGGTCTCTGATCAGGGTTGTGTCTCCTCGCTTGTACTGTTTGATCTTCGTGCAGTTTGTGATATATACAGTAGATTATTTCACACAGTTGTGTTTCAACAAAGCCAGATGAGAGACTCCAGTTTAATAAAGTTGAGGAATGTGTAAAGGACACTTAATTCTGACAAAATAAAAATGCTTGTATTACTTCTCTCACTTGATGCTCATGTAGATAATATTACTAGGATAGCCTTCTTTCATCTCAGAAATATTGCTAAGATATGAAATATAACGTCTAGTCCTTACTAGAACCAGAAGATATGACCACATCACCCCTATTTCAGTTTAAAAACTGTCCTTCAGACATCTCAACACTCTTCTTCACAATCTTCTCATACTGAAGGTCCTGTACACATACTCAGTGAAACACCCTACTGTGTCTTTACTCTTCTACTCCTTTATACTTTATTTATTTATAATCCGGTGTCACCCAGATGAGTCACTCTTTTGAGTCTTGTTCCTCCCAAGGTTCCTTCTTTATGCTGTCTGAAGGTACAACATATTTATTAGGGATATAAAACTAAAAGCAGGATACTGGCATCTGCAAAATGCTGCAACTGTAAATGATTGAAAGGACATTAATAAATAAAACATTTCCATCAGCCAGAGTTCATTCGCTGTTTTTTTTTTTTTTTATTGAGATTTATCGAACAAGATCAGAAAAATCCATCCACTATTTATGAAAGATGCGACCGAGCGACTCTACACATGAAGTCAACAAATTTATTAATATGAAGAATTAGCTAAATAAAGCAGAGATGCTAAAATCACCAAGAGATGAACACTTTTAATAAATATTAAATATTGGGTTTATCAAGTTGTCGACTGAATTTGATTAAATCTACTTTATATAATTGCACAATTTTTTTAGCAGTGAGCAAAAAACAAACAAACAAACAAAATTATGACTACTGTTTAATAATAATCGCTAATGCTAATCAGCCGATAAGGTGGAGAAGTGTTTGAGCCCTGAACACTGCTGTAAACTCGAGTCGAAGTGCAAGTTTGGGGCCACACACACACACACACACACACACACACACACAAAGATTAGAGTACATAAAGACTCCATAGTTACATTTAATATGTTGTCACATATTGTGTCTTAAGTTTACTGTACATGATATAAATATAAATATGCAAACCACAAATTATCCACGAATAAAATCACGTTCTATAAATAGATATACAATCATATTTATGTGTTTTTGTGCTTTTATTCACAAGCTTTATAGAAACCGTAAATATCACAGTCATTTACAAAAAGACGTGCGGCATGCGTCACGGATCAATGTTGAAAAGTTAGCAAAAAAAATTCAAGGTCAACTTTAGCACAAAGGAGTTTCAGTTAATAAAATGTTCTCGGAGAGGAAATGACTGTGATTGGCTGGATCAGGTGATCAATCAAAACAAAGCTACTGACATGAGCAGTATTATCTATGGTATGCTGCTAGTTAATAACGTAAATAATGTTAGCAAGCTAAGCTCTGTTCAATAATTGTGATGTTAAAACACTTGCTATCTAAATAACCAACAGAACATTACCATCATTTAACTAAAAATGATTTAAAAATGTTACCCTAAAGTGATCACATTTAGCTAGCATAAAACTAATATCTACTAAAAAGTCATGTAGTAATAAGACAGCTAGCTAATTTCTCTCACTCACCGCTAATCTCGACCATATATTTTGTTCACTAAGTAATTTATTTGCAGTTATACATCAGCAAGCTGATAGTTTGTAATTTTTGTATATTTATTAAGCATTTTTTTCTGCATACATTAAATTTTGATGAATTTAAAAGTATTTAAAATTTTAAAACAACTCAAATACCAATAATGGCTAAATCAGCAAAAACATTCTTACACAAAAAAAAGGAAGTTCTCACGCTGTCTATTTCAGCTAAAAACAACAGCTAATCTGTAAGTCTGTTCCAACGTTCACCAAGAAGAGGTAATGGTTAGCTAGGTTAGCTATGTTAGCTAAGTTAACTAGTACCCTTTTCCAAATGCCAAATTTAGCATGGTCAGGAAACAGAGCTATAGCTGAAAGCTTCACTCGTTTTAACACGGCCACTTAGCAAGTACCTTCTTCGTGGACCTGCTAACATAAAACATTAGCATTAGCAAGTTCTGAATAGCCTAGTTTTAAGCTATTGAGCTTTATACTTTTGATATTCCATAATAATATACCTATAACATTAGTACCTGTAACATTGATATTCCATAATAATATACCTATAACATAGTTTTGTATTGTTGTGTAAAATTTCACACACACACACACACACACACACACACACACACACACAGATATATAAATCCAAAAATCCTATAATTGGCACACATTCATTTTTGTGGAACTCCTAGCATGAAACGCTAAGCATCGTGGTATTTCTCCTGATGGTTCCTGCTCCGAGGGAACATTTCCATGAACTGTAGCTCCTCGGTGCGTTGTTCTGTTATACACTCCCATAAATCGGTAAAAAACTGAATGACGACAGCAGCAGCCTGAACCACAATAAACAGCATGTTTAGGAATAAACACAAGTTTTTTTTTCCTGGTGCCTTTTCACAGGTAAAGCAAATTAAAAGAAAATGAGTAAACAACTTCAGGGGTAACATAATAAACAAAGAAATTATACAGTATTTTCTAAATAACCAATAACACAAATCAGGATTATGATGATCATTAGCATATTGGTGGCAAATCGATTACATCTATAATTAATAAATCAGAAAAATGTGATAAAGAATGTCTAATTAATTAATACCTCAACTAGTGACTGTATTATATATATATATTTAAAAAAAAAAAAAATTAACAGAGATCTTTGTGTTATAACATTCCTAAAAGATGTTATAATAATAATAATAATAATAATAATAATAATAATAATAATAATAATAATAGTTTGTTATTTGATAAACAGCTGTATGCAGGGTAGCACGGCTCACGATTCACTCAGCTATTTTCCTCATTACTTCACTGAATATATAAAAAACACAAATGTGCATAAACATGTTAAATATGTGCTGCATGCTTCATGTAATTATTGAATTAAATGTTCATTATCTGTACATTTGGCGTGGGAGCGTCATAACGTCATTTAATTCACAAACACAACACGCACAAAAAAAACAGCTAACGATATTCACAGCAGTCCGTTTCTTCTACACTTACTACAGAAGATATTTTACCTTTAAATACTATTTTAAATCCTAAATTAAATAAATAAACAAATGGCCATGCGATTTAAATGCAAGTAAAAGCTCCCGAAATCAATAAATACGGAAATAAAATGTCACGACGATACCCGAGGTGAGAACGTTACTGTTTCTCGAAAATAAAAACTTTCTACTCGTTTTATTGCAGATTCACCATCTCGCTTTGGACATTACTCGCTTTCTTTCTATCGCATGTGTTCACGGTAAACATGTTTCAGGGTAAATGGAAATAGTTATGAATATAGCGCCATCACCTGATTTTCTGGAAGAACTGTTTAAGTGTCAGTGTCCATGCAGCACTGTTTTATAAATATATTTCCCCATAATTCAACTACATTTGCCCTCCTGTTGTTTTGTTTTACGATTGTTGATGTTACAACAGAATGAAAGCTTGAAATTTTACTCATCCAAACCTGCTCTGATTGGTTACATTCCCCTTTAAATGGAGAGGAGGCAGGGCTTGACATGCCTTCTAGCTACTTGAAACATCTAAAATTTAGTGTTTTTACATTTTTAATGTCGCGAAAAGCCGCAAATTAACAAGCTAGCTAGGTATTCTTTACTAAGTGTCTGAATACTTCCGATATTTATGTAAATATTTAGATATAAATCTTCAAAACAGCTCAAGCCCCGCCTCCTCCCCATTCCACTGATTGTCTCAAATAAGCAATCGGAATCGTTCCTGCTCTGAGGCGAGGTTTCACTGAGTAAAAGTCCCAAAAACTGAATGGAATGGAAGCTGGAAGTTTTATGTAAATGAGTGAAATGTGAAATGTTAGAATATAGAGTAATCTGGAGAACTGATGCAGTACTTTATTTTTGTAAGAATAAATAAAAAAATAAATAATAGCTGTATTACGTGTACTTTCAGTGCTAGATGATACACTTCATGATAAGATATTAGTATTTAAGAATACAACCCCAATTCAAAAAAAGTTGGGACGCTGTGTAAAATGTACACAAAAACAGAATGCAATGATTTGCAAATCACATAAGTATGTTATTCACAATAGAACATAGAAAATATTGATGCGATATTGATTTACACCCTTGTCCCTTAGATTTCTCCAGATTCTCGGAATCTGTTATGTGCTGTAGATGATGAGATATTCATAGTCTTCGCAATTTTACATTGAGGAACATTATTCTGAAATTGTTCCACAGATTTTTTTCAGTTTTTTGCAGATTGGTGAACCTCTGCCCATCTTTACTTCTGAAAGACTCTGCCTCTCTAAGATCCTCTTTTTATACCCAATCTACTGACCTGTTCCCAATTAACTTCCAGCTGTTTCATTTTACTAACACTTACTTTTCCAGCCTTTTGTTGCCCCGCCCCAACTTTTTTGAGACGTGTTCCGGCCATCAAATTCAAAATGACCTTATTTTTTTTCTTAAAATGGTACATTTCCTCAGTTTAAACATTTGATATGTTTTCTGTGTTCTATTGTGAATAACATACGGGTTTATGAGATTTGCAAATCACTGCATTTTGTTTTAATTTACATTTTACACAGCGTCCCAACTTTTTTTGGAATTGGGGCTGTATATTTTCTAATAATATTAGTTTATTATTCATATATACATATATTAAAATTGAATAGCCTTTTATTAGAGTATTTGGATTTTAAAAACTATACTAGATCAACATTAATGTTACACTTTACAGATAAATCACTATCATTTCCTACTTTAATAAAGTGTTTAATTCATTTAGTGTTCTTTTAACGTTAGGAAACTTTTCATATAACATGGTTTCATTTATTTATTTAAAGTTTGCTATGTTTAACATCCAAACCTAAGTGCTGAATGAAGAGATGATTTGGAGATTAGCGAATTAGCACAAACTTACTGCGACCATATATGATATAATCTCACTTTAAACATAACTTTTTGTTTTTTTACTACTTTTATAAAGAATAATGTAATAATTCTGGACCTGAACTACAGCCTTTAAATATCCATCAAAGCCAGTGGCTCACTGCTAGCATTAGCTCATCTTACGCACAAACATTATCAATCTACTGCTAGCATTATCATAGTTTAAGCATTAGCTTATTCCTAGCATTAACTTTGACTTGTCATTGAGTCACACTGCAGTTCCTTACACTTTATTTATTTATTTGTTTATTCGTTCGTTTGTAATTTGAGTTTATCTGAGGCGTTTTTATTTCTACCCCTACATTCATCACGCTCGTGTTAGTGTGTTAGTGTTTATTGCCCTTCCACGGTAATTCATGAACAATCACAGTTCTTATTCAGCTTTCCTAATGAGTGATAAAATGAGTTCTTTAACGCTGAACACTGGAACACTGCAGGCAGGAAGCGTAAACTTCATCCAGGGGCAACTAAACAGCTCGGGTTAGCATGCACGCTAATATTTCACTTCTTCCTTTCTTTTTGTTGTTGCTAATATTATTTTACAGAGTTTATTAATGAAACAATCCAAAAAGGAATGAAAAAGATTTGTGTTTATCTTTCTGAGAAGCCGTTCAGTCTCTCAATAATCATGGTGTTTTATAATTCAGTGTATTATTTAACGAATAAATAAACTATAACTTACAGAGTTCACACGATTCCCTAATTTCCTGCAAAACATTCCGAGAACAGCATTCCAGTCAAATCCACGGAAAACTAAAATAACCTTTAATGTGTGTGTGATGAAATGTTAAATGTGTGTGTGTGCGTGTGTGTGTGTCTGTGTGTCTGTGTGTGTGTGTGTGTGTGTGTGTGTGTGTGTGTGTGCGTGAGAAAGAGATGATCTCAAGCCTGGATGCTCATGTAAGTGATGGGAAGCAAAGGATTGTGGGTAGTCAGGCAGCTTCCGCGGTGTCCAATCAGCTTGCAGAACAGCAGGACCAGCAGGACAGATCACACTCCAATAACGGCAGCTGTTCAACTCAGCTCAACTAACACACACACACACACACACACACACAAATACACACACACACACACAAACACACATACTTTAAATGTCTAAAAATCAGATTAATAGTCTTTTATAGTAAACTCATCAGTAAGCAATAAAACACATCAGGCTGAAATTGATTATTTTCCTTTAACACCACATCTCCAAATGTTTCATTCCTCTTATACCACAGCGATTGTGTTTTGTGTTGTGTTGTGTATTAATGGCTAGAATGAGCACATTAATATACAGTCCCCTCCGAAACTATTGGAACACAAAGCCAATTCAGTTGTTTTTGCTGTTGACTGAAGACATTTGGGTTTGAGATCAAAACATGAATATGAGAAGAGTTTAGAATTTCAGCTTTTATTTCCTGGTATTTATTTGTAGACGTATGACATAGAACACAGCACATTTTGTATCAGACCACCCAATTTGTAGGCGAGCAAAAATACTGGAACATGTGACTGACATCTTTATTTTTAGCCAGGTGTGTCCTGTTAGATTGATCCTTTAAACAATTAATAGCTCTGAACATCTACTCTTGGTTTTAGCCTTCAGTTTCACCTGTGAAGACTACATTTTTTGTTAAAAAGGATAAACCAACATGGAGATCAGAGAGCTGTATATGGGAGAAAAGCCAGCCATTTTGAAGCTTTGCGAGCAGAAATATAGAGGCCGTACCACAAGATACAAACCACTCATCAGCAGTAAGAATCAGAAAGCCAGATTGGAATTTACAAAGAAATACAGAGATGAGCCACAAAAGTTCTGGAACCAAGATGAACCTCTAGCAAAGTGATGGAAAGGCCAAAGTGTGGAGAAAGAAAGGATCTGCTCATGATCAAGAACATACAAGCTCATCTGTGAAACATGGTGGAGGTAGTGTCATGGCTTGGGCTTGCATGGCTGCTTCTGGAACATTTTCACTAATCTTTATTGATGATGGAACTCATGATGGTAGCAGCAGAATGAATTCAGAAGTTTACAGCAACATTCTGTCTGTAGATTTACAGAAAAATGCATCCAAATGAATCAAGAGGAACTTCATCATGCAGCAAGACAACTATCCAAGTCAATCACCGGACCTTCACCCAACTGAGCAGCATTTCACCTCCTGAAGAGGAGACTGAAGGGAGAAACCCCCGAAACAAACACCTGAAAGAAGCTGCAGTAAAAACCTGGAAAAGCTTCACAGAAGCAGAAACCAACAGTTTGAGGTCAGTGAGTTACAGGATAGATGCAGTTACTGCGAGTAAAAGGGAAATGCAACCAAATATTAAGTGTTATTTTCTTTCATTTACTTCAAGACTGATCTGTTGCTAAACTTTTGCTCACCTAAAAATTGTGTGGTCTGATATGAAAGGTTGTATGTTTTATGGTGTTTTTGGTGTTTTTGGTATGTTTTATGGTGTTTTATGGTGGTGGTAACACGTCTAGGTGTAAATATCAGGAAATAAAAACTGAAATCCTAAACTTTCATCTTATCACCATCTTCTGATCGCAAACCCAGATGTCTTTGGTGTGGAGCACACACACTAATAAACTGGCCTTGTGCTCCAGTAGTTTCAGAGAGGAAAATAAACCTGTGATGTTCAGCTGTACTACTGTCAGAGCTGCTATTACAGAAAATTAATCAACACCTTCTGACTGATCAGAGTTCAGCAGGTCAGGTTAATGGTCAGTGTGTGTGTGTGTGTGTGTGTGTTTTTACTTGGTGATGGTAGAGGGCGCCCCAGAGCGGTGGAAGTGGACGATCTGCCATTTTCCGTCACGTCGGTGCCACACGCGAGATTCCTCGGCCTGAGCGGAGCGCGGCGTCCCGTTAGCATCGATAAACTGCGTGATGCGGATGTAGGCGATGCACGCGGCCTCGTCTCCGATCAGGTGGATGTGAGGGTTCAGGATGGTGGTGTGTACCGGCTTACTGTTCTTAGACCACACTTACACACGCACACACACACAAACACACACACACAGTGTTAATTAGTCGGTCAGAGTTTGTGTAACACTTCATCACAGTGTGACTGCATTTCCATTCACAACTTTTCAATGAATTTCCGAAATAAAAGATGGTGCCGTGATGTGTGAACAAACGTGTGTTTCACATGAAAATCCAAAAGATGACAGGAAAGTGATTAAGGAGAAACACTACAATACCCAATATAACACTGTGTCTGTTTATCACGCGTGGATGGAAAGAAAGTCCGTATTTTGTCCTGCTCAGGTTCACGGTGACGTTCATTAAATTAAGAAAACGTTTCTTCACCTGTTCGAACAGGACGTGATGATATCTGAGATATACAGGAACAGTATGTATACACGGCGCCGAGAGACTCACGTCACTCATGTCTCTTATTATACAAACGTTTCCATCTCCATTATCCATACGATAACGTTTACACTTCAGGAAAGCGGAACATTTTATGTAATATTATTGCAATTAAAATTCATTCATAAAGTTCATTCATTTCTTAATTCTCAATTTCTTTTTATTTCACTTAAAACAGCTGTACAGATGCACACCCTGACACTGAAGAAGCTTAAAGTAAAGACTTACAGTTCTCAAAGTAGAAGCGATGGAAGTCGAGTCCCTCCACCAGATTACCCAACGCTTCAGGCTCGAAGGCCGTTACACTGGGATCACACATCTTCCTATACACACACACACACACACGCACGCACACACACACGCACGTACACACACACACACACACGCACGCGCACACACACACACGCATGCACACACGCACACACACCACAAATACAAGTTCTAACTGTCCAATACTACTCAGTGTTGTGGACCATATGGACATCATGCGACTGAAAGTCTGTATTGGCTGATGAGATATCTCTGTACAAAAAGCATGTATTGATGCTAAAATCAAATTCCAGCACTTTATCCATGTGGGAAAAAATCATCTGCAGTGTGAACAGATTTGAACCACAAAATGTTCCAGCACTAATGAAGAAGAAGAAGAAGAAGAAGAAGAAGAAGAAGAAGATGTAGGTCATGTGACTCACGTGTAACTCTCAAAGTCTCCATTGCTGATGGCCTCAATGAGCTGCTCGGTCACTTTAATGATCTCCTGTTTCCTCACTGACACACACACACACACACACACACACACACACATATTAGTAATTCATCTTCAGGCATAAACCTACAGCACAAAATTATAGACCATAAAGTTCTGTTACAGTTTAGTGACATTATACACACTTAGCTGATCTATAACCTTTAGAGATAACTCAATTGGCTTTCAGGAGATCTAAGGTTCTAGGTTCTATGCAGTGTTTCTCTATCTATCTAACTCTTTTTAGGAAGCTAAGAACCCTTAAAGAACCTTGAACCCTGAGGTACAAGCTCCAAATTATTCCTCGTGATTTTCTTCTTCGTATCTAGAACCTGTCAGAAGTTTAACACTTAGCTTTTGGTCCATCCATCCATCTTCTATACCACTTATCCTTTTCAGGGTCACGGGGAACCTGGAGCCTATCCCAGGGAGCATCGGGCACAAGGCGGGGTACACCCTGGACAGGGTGCCAATCCATCACAGGGCACACAATCACAAACGTGCTAACCACTAAGCCACCGTGCGCCCTTAGCTTTTGGTATTAAGGGAAAAGGTTCTTCAAGGGGTTTTAAGGGTTCATAGGATAATTGAGGGTTCTTAATCTCTAAAAAGAGTTCTACTGACAGAGAAACATCCTTCTGTAGGATTCTACACAGAACCATCTGTCTTTCTGTCTCTCTTTGTCTCGCTCTCTCACTCCGTCTATCCTATCTCTCTTGACACAGCACTCATCTTCAGCCTTCATCCTCCTTTTACTATAACATACATGAAAACTCAAGAAACACACACACACACACACACACAGACACACACACACACACACATGAGCATGCGCCACCTGCTAAGCATTTCCTATTCTCATTGGAGCGAGACACAAAATCCTCCAGAGCTGTGTTTAATTAAATCTTAAGGGAATGAGTGTGTGACGCATCACAGCATCTCCACATCTCCATCACACACACACACACACACACACACACACACACACACTCACACTCACCCCTGGTGTCTTCATCTTCGATAGTGGTGTTTGAGCTCTCTGAAGATTCCTGTAAACACACACACACACACACACACACACACACACACACACACAGGAAAGAGTTTACAACATGAAGAGCCTCATATTTCTGCCTAAGCAAACACTAGAGGCCGCCGCTAGATTTATTTTGTGTGTGTGTGTGTCTGTGTGTGTGTGTGTGTGTGTGAGTGAGTGGCTAAAAACAAAAAAATTTCTATCTATCTATCTATCTTTCTATTGATCTATCTATTTAAGGAAGCTGTACTGTTTTGGACATAATCACAAATAACCACTTAGCTGTTTCTCTCTCTCTCACAGACAGAGACAGACAGACAGACACACACACACACACACACACACACCTTTGCAAATCTTGTTGCATATATATATATATATATATATATATATATATATATATATATATATATATATATATATATATATAACAATGGGAATTGTATTGGTTTTAATGGAACTGTAATGGTCCTTGTGGGTCGCTACTGGTAATTTGTTGCCTTCTACTCCTGACATGTTATGTCGAGTGGATATCGTTAAGGACCAGTAATGTTTATGGTTTTAATGGTTAGCTGATGGTTTGTAATGGTGTTTGTAGTGGAAACCATTAGAATTTCTGTAATGGGTTCTATTGTTTTGGGTTGTTTTTTTTTTGGGGGGGGGGGGGTTCAGCAGAGCAGCGCTGCTTCTAAGAAACACTACACTATACTACACTACCGTTTCAGATCAAACCTTCAACCCTTCAGAGTGTCTTACCTTCACTCCGTCAGTCTTCTTGTTGGCACCACTCTTCCCTCCTGAACGAGAGAGAAAGAAAAAGAGCGAGAGAATGATGAGAAACGGCACAAACGCCCAGAACAGCAGGGCAAAGGGCATGATGAGCAGAACCAGGAAAACTCCAATGAAACAAGTCAGTCACGAAGGTCCAGATCCACGTAGTGAACGACACGGTGGGAGTGAGACTGGTCTGGAGTGTGCACTTCACTCCACTGCTCCTGATTTAGCAACACCTCAGCTAGCATTCCTTCCTGAACGTGTGTATCACCTTTCAGTAACACACCAGCCTCTACTGCTTCACTTCACACACCTCCTGTCTCTCTCTACAGGGTTAAGTGTGTGTGTGTGTGTGTGTGTGTGTGTGTCTCAGGGTGTTTCCCCGGCTGTTCTGTTATTTTAGTCAGCACTTTAACTAATTTTGGACGTGCTGTATACTGATCCTGAAAGCACCAGCCTTGTGACCGTCTTTTCTCTTGATACACTGTGTGTGTGTGTGTGTGTGTGTGTGTGTGTGCATGCGCATGCATGCGTGTGTGTTGTGAAGGCAGAATGTCTCTTGTCTTCGTCTTCAACTTTGTCAGTTTTTACACACCGTCACCTCAATCAATTATTTGATGATGACCTCACTTGCTGTTTTCACATGATGTAACAGCAGTTCCTTCCTCATTTCCTGTTTTAATTGGTTTCATTATGATAGATGTTAATGGACGCTCCACGGATCCCTACTTACTTCATTCCTGTCTTAAAAAGATGGAATAGTGTTCTCCTCCCCACTTCCTGTCCTTTTTAATACTCTTGTTTCAATGTCATTAACAAAAATCGTGAAGATGGCGGATGTGTGTGAGGTCGTGGCTGATGAATCAGTGTATAAACAAATAAATAAATAAATATATTCCAATGCGCTATAAATCGCTCTGTAAAGACAAACAGGAAGGCTGTAAAAGATGAGCGCTCCTGTTTCACACATCCTGATAAAGGTCACTATAATAAGCTTCGTGATGGAATTCCCCAACAGCTGACACACACACACACACACACACACACAGTTGCCTGTGCAACTTTTATAACTTAACAACTTCAGCCAGATGTTTTCAGTAACTGCTGATCAGTCCTGCACAGCGGGTTAGAGGAATGTTAGAGGAATATTGGCCCATCCTGTCTCTACTCAGTGATGTTGGTGAGCTTCTTTGCATGAACTGCTCTTTTTAAGTCCTTCTACCACATATCATACCCTGACATTCTCCTGTAGAAATTGCTGGTAGAATCCACAGGTCCAACAATAATGGCAAGCCGTCCTGGACCTGAGGCAGCAAAGCAGCCCTAAACCATGACACTTCCACCACCATGCTTCACAGATGGGATAATGGTAATGCTAATGAGTCTTTATTGGTCACCATTAGATTACAGCACAGTGAAATTCCATTCATCACACTCCAGCATGTCAGGAAGTTGGGATCAGCTTGCAGGGTCAGCCATGATAGATCAAGAGGGCTTAAGGGCCTTACTCAAGGGCCCAACAGTGGGAGCTTGGCTGCACTGGGGTTTGAACCCCCAACCTTCCGATCAGTAACCCAGAGCCTTAACCGACAAGCCACCACTCGATGAGGTTCTTATTTGGAATGCAGTGTTTGGTTTTCGCCAAACATAACGCTTTTTGTTTAAACCAAATAGTTCTATTTTGGATGCAGCTGTCCACAGAACAGACTTTTGGCTTGTCCACATGGTCTTGAGCAAAGCAGTCAGGCAGCAGTGTTCTTTTTGGAGTGTTATCCTGCCATGCACGCCATTCTTATTCAGAGTTTGCCTCATGGTGGACTCATGAACATTTAAATTACTCAATACCAGAGTGGCTTGTAGGTCCTTAGATGTTACCCTGGGGTTCTTTGTGACTTCCCCTAATACTATTCGCGATGCCCATGGAGTGATTTGTGCTGGATGACCACTCACTGGGAGAGTATCAGTGGTGCTGAATTTTCTCCATGTGTATATCATCTGCTTCACAGTAGATTGATTGAGTCAAACTCTTTAGAAATGGTTTTGTAACCTATTCCAGCCTGATGAGCATCGATAACACTTTTTCTGAAGTCCTCAGGAATCTCCTTTGATCAAGGCATGGCAGAACTCCGAGTCCCACCCCCTCGATTGAAATGACCCCTTTAAATTAACTCATACTCCTAGAGGTTCACGTACTATTTCCAACAAAGATATTTAAACTCGGATCATTTTGCTCGATAGATAAATGTAGAAACTATTGTTTGTTTCATTGGGTTCTCTTTATCTAGTTCTAGGACTTAGATGAAGCTCACATTTCAGGTCAAATAAGAAAATTTTAAAGGGTTTACAAAGTGCACAGAGCGCACTGTATAATACATTACAGAGCGAGCTTCTGACAGATTTCAGCTCCATGCTGACTTTACCCTGGAAAAAACTGTTTTAATGCTTTTACTCCCCCCATCATCTATATTTGACTACATTTTATTTTAAAAAGAGAAGAAAAAAGAATTAACCTGAAACCCGTCTCTCTCTTTCTCTCTCTCTCTCTCTCTCTCTCTCTGCCTCTCTCTCTCTCTCTCATCTGTCTCTCTCTCTCGTCTGTCGCTCTCTCTCTCTCTCTCTCTCTCTCTCTCTCTCTCTCTCTTTGTCTCTCTCTCTCTCTCTCATCTGTCTCTCTCTCTCGTCTGTCGCTCTCTCTCGTCTGTCTCTCTCTCTCTCTCTCTCGTCTGTCTCTCTCTCTCTCATCTGCCTCTCTTTATGGAATAATTTACAGCCAATTCTATTGTATTATATAAAATCTCACTCCTGCACATGGATATAATTAGAAAATCTGCCTCTTAAGGTTCAGAAGTTGACACAAAAGTTATAAAACAGCTGGTTGTGTTATGAAGCAAGTCAGTTGTGTCTCTGTGGATTCATACAGCAGTTATAACCACACCGCCCTGAGATACTCCCACAACTACATGCATCTACAACTCTCTATTTATACACACGCTCACTGATCATCTCTCTATTTATAACTAATCAACACTGTGTGTGTGTGTGTGTGTGTGTGTGTGTGTGTGTTTAAAATGATTTCAGTCACTAAAAGAGTTTCTTAGACAACTTAAAAACAATCCTAAATAATCTCACCTTGACTCTAAATTGTAATTATAATAAAAGTAGAAGGTGGTGTTGATATGGAGCTGTGTTTCAGGTTCTGTAGGTGAAGAATTCACGAATACAAAGCGATCGCACTGAGTGGTACATATGATAAATAAAATTTCTTAATAATAAGTAAAAGTTCTTCTGAAACTCATCTTTTAATAAATCGGTCTGTGACTCCAGTCTAAAGTCCAGTGTGCTAATTACCCTGAGTGTCGGGGGAAATGTGGCACTAATGACTTTAACTAAAGATACAGCTTCACATTTCTGTCACTGAGGATCTGATTAATAAGCAATTATACACACTCACTGGTTCTTTTAGTTCCTTTTTATTAATCCTGAAACAGTTAAAGAGGAGAACGCCTCAAAGCAGCGTCACACACCAGTGCGTGTGTTTTTATATTTCTAAATATATATTTTTAAACTTGTGCATGTGTTCTGTGAGAGCTGTGATCAGGTTTATGTTCACCATGTTCAAATGTGTCTTGGAAACAAAAAGGAGATTTTTGTAGGAGAACATTACATTTACACAAAACATCAGCATTGTTTATGTTTCCTTGACATTTTCACAGGGTTTTAATCAACAATTTCCCCACTAAAGTCAAACCAAAAGTTTTGTCAATATTTAAAAATATCCCTGTTTGCTGGAAATAATTTATATATACATAAAATGGGATTTGCATATGTAATTAATAATGATAATAAATTCATCAGTGATAATATAAACAGTATTACTGATACATACCTGAGAAGTTTCTGGTGGCGAGCATGGTGGTGAGAATTGCACCCTACACACACAACACACCACATTTAAAGGTAGGAAGACAATTAGCATTGAAAATGCTACAGATACACTACTATATTGTACTACTATATTACTATACTAATATACTATACTACTATACTACTATAAATACTATGGATATACTATTAGACTATACTACTATAAATACTACGGATATACTATTATATTATACTACTATAAATACTACAGATATACTACTATACTACTATAAATACTACGGATATACTATTATATTATATTACTATAAATACTACAGATATACTATTATACTACTATAAATACTACGGATATACTATTATATTATACTACTATAAATACTACGGATATACTACTATACTATCATAAATACTACGGATATACTACTATAATACTATAAATACTACGGCTATACTATTATATTATACTACTATAAATACTACGGATATAGTACTATACTATACTACTATAAATACTATGGATATACTACTATACTACTATAAATACTGCGGATATACTACTATATTATACTACTATACTACTATAAGTACTACAGATATACTACACTATTATACTATACTATTATACTATACTACTATAAATCCTATGGATATACTACTATACTATACTACTATAAATACTACGGATTTACTATACTATACTACTATACTACTTTCACTCACTCTAGCATCGCTTTACAAGATTCATTGTGTCTGAAAATGAAAAGTCCACAGTGTTTCCTTCAGCACAAAGTCAATGTAATGAATTTTATGAAAGATTTTTATGTAGAAGCTACATTAGCCTCATAGCTTCAGTACAAAGATAACGAACTCAGTCTCAGGAGAGAGTAAAAACATTTTCATTTCGGTTAAACTTAATGTTTCCTGCTATAGCTTCTTTCCTAATGATCATGTTGTTAATGTATTAAGTGGCGAGTGCTCAACCTGATAAAGTTTTTGTGATATCATTTCAATCTGATTCGTGTCTTTCATTTTTAGTATTTTGCCACATCAGTAAAAACCAGATGAATAAATAGGATTTATTGATTTATTTATTGTTTCAGCATTCGGTTTCTGATGCACAGAACTGACTGTACACTACACTGTGTTATTATATGGTTCGCTATAGGTCCGAAATTTCTCAGAAAAATAAAATTGCTTGTAAGCAGCGTGACGTGGTCCGTTATGGAGTCGGTTAATTATGCTGACTTTCTGATGCCACTAATGTATCTGAGCAAAGTTTCATTTCCACAGATTTACTGGTACTTTCTGTTCTGGTGTGTTGATGAGAAATGGTGGGGGTGGTCAAGTTAATACCACAGCTGCTTCGATATGAAAACTATTAAATGACACACACTACACTTGTATCAGCTGAAGGAGTGTATTTTGTGGTAAAGAGGAACACTAACCACGTATTGATTTTTTTGTGTGTAAAGTGTTTATCATGTTGGATAAATTCCTACTTCTGAGGTTGGTGTTTTCTCTTCAACACACTTCCTCCTTTAACACTGATGATGATGTTCAGTAATGGTGCTGCGTTACAAGGCTTTTAAAGCTTTTTCCTTACATTAACAGCATACAGTGGATTTTTCTCCAAAGACATTAAAAGCCTTCACACTTTGCGGTTGTGATCTGACCTTCAGCTTCCGGCGGGCGTTGAACTTCTTCAGACACTCCACAGTTTCCTGTCTGTGCATGCAGGAGGCCACGGTGGAGCGGTGCTGCAGAAGAGAACACACCCAGATTACAACCTCCTACATTAACATTCCTACTCTCACAAGCAATTTAAATCCTCTTGAATTAGACATTTTTACATAAGAAAGATTAGTACAAAACATGACTCGACACAGCCGCTAAGTGTAGGTTAAAATTAGAGGTTTAAAGTAAGATTACAAATGTTTGAGATGGAAATGAGGATGGATTTGGAAAGCATGAGGTATTTTTGAATGAAATGCGCAAATGTGAGACAGCGGTAATAAGGGGTAATAAACTCACAGAGATCCAGGGGTGTTTCAGTGCCTCGGCTGCAGTGATTCTCTTTGCTGGATTGATGGTCAGCATTTTATTAATGAGATCTTTAGCTTCAGGAGTGACCGTGTCCCACTCAGGAGAAGGAAACTACGCAGAAAATACCGATAAAATAACGCAAACATCACAACCTGGAGGACATCCATCCAAAACAGTAAAAGAAAAAGCTTTGTTCATTAATCTGCAGTCATTTTTATCTTTAGTGAAGGAAAAGCAGGTGACAATAAGGCTTTAGAGGTGTAAATGAGGTGAGAACCTGGTGTTTATTATAATGAAATGAAGGTCACTAACATCATAAGCTCCAGCTTTGATCTGCTGATAGAGTCGATGCTGATCTTCATCCCAGAACGGCGGATATCCAACCAGCAGAATGTAAAGAATCACACCTACGCCATGAAAGCAGCTTTCATTAGAGAATCATTAAAGGTTTATTCGGTTTATTAGAGTCCTCATTAATGTTTCCACCTGAAGATTAAATGAATCGATAAATTCCTCACAGCAAAATGAAGAAAAAACACCACAATCTGATGAGAACTAAAGAAGCTGGTGAAAGTTACAGTGATTAAACTACTGAAATTAGTTTTAAATTAAACTATACCTTTATCACTACACATATGTGTGTGTGTGTGTGTGTGTGTGTGTGTGTGAATTCCTCACCACAGGCCCACAGGTCCACAGCTTTACCATACGGATCTTTCCGTAACACTTCAGGTGAGAGATAACCCGGAGTCCCAGCAAAGCCTGCAATCATACAAACAGGAAGTGATGTCATCACTCAAACCTGGACACAGAGCCGTGCTGACTTGCCGCTCATGTACAGTGCTATTATTATGGGTAATGCACATCATACTTCACACACTGTATGAACACACTGTGCATGCTAGTGTGTGTGTGTGTGTGTGTGTATATATATATATATATATATATATCAGGTCTTACCGAACCACGCCTGCTGGTCTCCTTCTACTTCAATCGCCAATCCAAAATCTGCTAACTTCACCGCCGCACCTTTGGACTTGGACGCCAGGAGGAGATTCTCTGGCTAAACACACACACACACACACACACACACATACACACACACAGGTGAGGATCAAAAAATAGGAATTATGACAAAAGACTACAGTGAACATGCAAACGTAAAGCTTAGAAACACATGATAACTAGCGACAAGACTTCACAAGGAGACTGTTGTGGATAAAAATGACATGAAATAAACATGAGGGAGACTTAGTATGAGTAAAATGTAAGTTTATTGGTAATTCACAGGACTGGTGGATGCGTAGTCTGGAGGAGAGCGGGAGGGGGAAGAAAATGGGGTGCGTCCTGGGGACATGGGAAAGTCAGCAAAGGTGAAGTGAGAGGACCACTGAGAGTGGGGCGGACTGGTAGGTGAGAAGAGGGACGAATGGTCGGGGCCCGGATCAGAGAAGAGGACATCTCCCTCAGACTGAAAGCTGGAGGGGGGTTCTGGCTGTGTAGAGGCGTCAACACACACGTTCACGGGGCAGATTCTGTATCGGGGGGGGGGGAAACCCCGCATTTCCATTTCTAGAGGGGGTGCTGCGAAGATAGTTAAGTAGCACCATGATATCAGCAGTGAGATGCACAAGCTGATCCAGATCCAGATCCAGATCCAGTAAAGGAGAGAGGAAGGACTGACGATGGGCACCTAGACACACAGAAGCGGTTTTAGGCGGATATTTACACTTTAAACTTTAAGAGTACTACACTATGGTTTACTAGTCGAAGAGTCAAAAAGAAGTATAAGAGCTGAGGAGTACTGACACACACACACACACTCACACTCACTCTCGCACAGTCAAGGACGGGCATGTAGACATAAAGCACACACACATAAATAACTTTATAAGAATAATGAAAAGAAGTATTAAGATAGTACAAGACATTACAATATCTTATAATAATAGAAAAACTCTTTATAAAATACAGAATAGTAGGATATGTAGAACAGTAGAAGGGTAATATAATGATATTATGAAGTAGGAAGTACAGTAAACCGTTTTTCAAGCAGTATAACTATATATAAAAAATAGAGATATAGAGCAAATATGAAAATAAATTATAAACTAGAAATACAGAAAAATATAACTTACTCATAATTCAGATGGTGAAGATTCTTGTCTCGCAAGGAAGGCCTTAATTTTAAGAGAAAACCATGAGGAGCCATTTATAAGGGCAGCTGAGGGCAGCTAAGGGCACCCCCCGGGAGATAATAGTAAGACCAAGGTCACTCTAGATTGTTTTGTCTCTCCACTTTTGATTCTATGGGTAATTCAAATCCCTTGGTTTTGATTCTATGTGTAATTTGAAATCCCTTGGTTTTGATTCTATGTGTAATTTGAAAACCCCTGGTTTTGATTCTATGTGTAAGTTGAAAAGCCCTGTTTTTTGAGCTATTGGTAAGTGGAATAGCCCTTTTTTTGAACATAATAGTAAGGTAGATGAGCTCTTTTTTAACCCTATTGGTATTGATATCATAGTCTTCTTGAAACCTATGGGTTATTTACTGTGTAAATACAGTATAAATACTGGAGCTTAAGCTCAGGGTATCAGATCACTTCTGAGAATTCTCATCGGTGTGGATCTCGTGTGGTGGAACGGAACCAATAAAGCTGGACCCTTGCTTCTTCTCACTCACGGCTGGTGTTTTTTTTCTATCTTCAACTGGGCTCAGAGGTAGATGTGAATATTGGCTTCTAAGTTGAATTTTAAGTGTTTTCGGGTAATAGGCTAAATTTGAGCCAGCATTTGGCGACCCAGATGGGACTGGGCTAAGATCTATATGTCTGGAATCTCTCCCGTGGGACTTCGCTCTCTAAGCAACAGATAGGCTGTGTAGGAAGAAGGCATTGCAGACGCCTGTTATTTCAAAGCTCTGTTTTAGTGGTCTGTTGTTACGATTGGGAAGCCCCCGGGGTGGGAAGAAAGACTAAGTTGGTCTCCAAAAGAACCTTGAGTGAGTGAGAAGAGGTAAGAGAAGTGTAGATTGTAGAAGA
This sequence comes from Ictalurus furcatus, assembly GCF_023375685.1. Taxonomy (NCBI): domain Eukaryota; kingdom Metazoa; phylum Chordata; class Actinopteri; order Siluriformes; family Ictaluridae; genus Ictalurus; species Ictalurus furcatus. The sequence continues at coordinate 9,354,492 of NC_071272.1, forward strand.
TTGTAATTTCGTAATTGTATAAGGTTCATAAGACCTTAGGAAATTGTATATGTGTTGTGTGAGTGAAAGTCCTGCAATACCGCTGGTGAAAGATTCCAGGTCTGATATAGAGGCAGGTGGAAAATGAGGCCTCAAACCCCAGATACCGGCCACTTGAGGTGGCGGCTGCTTGGTGGGGACCCCTAATACCGCTGGATTGAGTCCAGGTCTGGATAGAGAGGGGTATAAATCCTGGGCCCAGGTCCGGGTCGTGCAATACAGCGTGCCCGGTGTATGAATGGAATGTGTACTAACAAATGTGTGTGCTTATAATATATGTGCTTATAATATGAGTGCGGTGGGAGTTTTGGAGACAGGGAAAAATGTATTTATTAGTGCTCTGAACATGAGCTCCATACATAAAGAGATATGTGTGTTGGATAAAGCTTTAAATTAGTGTCGGGGAAAGTTGGGTTTAATTTATATGACTGTAAGCTTCATACATACGGAGTTGGTGTGGAGGTGCTTTATACTCTGAAAACTCATGTAATAAAATAAATAGGTGTAATAGTGTAATAGTGTGGAATACAATGTGTGTATGTGAGCAGGCCGGCGTTGTTGATAGAAAGGGGTGTATGTGTGTGTTCCTGTCTGTTCTTATCTGCTGCACGTCTGTGTGGAGGGAGGAAGGAAAAAAAAAAAAAAAAGGAAAAAAAAGGTGTATGTGTGCTCTGCAGAGCGCAGGGCATTGTGAGATATCTTGCGGTCTTCGTAATCCGGTACATACTTTCGGTGAGTCAGTGAGACTGTGTGTGTTATAATTAATTTGGTATCAATAACTGCTGTATGAGTGTTTTAAAAATTGGGGAGCAGTCAAGAACATTGTAAATATTTTAGACATCTTCCAGACTGCCCATTGTGTAGATAAGAACTTCTAGACCTGTAATATATTAAAACATATTCCCAGATTGTGTGATCCAGGGGAAAAGGAAGACTGAAGGTGGGAAAAAAGTGTGCATTTTCAGGCCCCAGAAGACAGTGTTAAGAAATGAGTGAGTCCGACGCTCGAAATGTGGAGGAGAAAGTCCATTTGGACCTTTCATTTATATTCCATAAATTAAGTTATAATAAAGGGTTTCTCTTTTATGATGTGTGAGCAGAGAGATAAAAAAAATAATAATAATAATTTGTCTATATTGCTCATTTCATTCAGTGCCTTGTCTATAAATCCCTGCAGAGATGTTAGGTATAATATTTGTAGTATTTTAGTAACTATTGTTATACAACTTGAAGTTAGTAAATTATAAAAAATTGTGTTCACAATTGTGGTAATTAAGTACATAACACTTAAATTCCTTTTAAATAATGTGGAAAAACTAGTTGGAACAACATGATTTTTATGAGTAATCAAGTTAAAAACTTGTGTTTATTATACAGATTATTAAATGAGTTTTAATTGAATACATTTGACTGTAGAGGAAAAGGTGATTTCTCCAACTCAGTGTGGTTCGTTGGTTGAAATTAATTTAAAGTTGTCATAACTCAAAAATGATTGGTGTTTTGCAAAACAGTCTGTGTGGTTCGCCTGAAAGAGTTTTATGTGTGTTTATTGTTTGTTTAGTATTATGGTGTTACTGTGCGTGTTCCAAGTTATGAGGGAGGGTCTCCGTCCGGCTCGGCTCCTCAGTCTCCTGGCATGACACCAGACTGGATTGAGACCGTGTTGCGCGGATTGTATACAGTTCCATATTTAGATTGTGTACACGGCTGGTCAGAAGCATGCGTGCCGGAGCTCCAAATCATTCTTTTAATTTTATTTTGAATTCCGTGTGTTTCCCTGTATGGAAACTGAATGAAAGTGTTTTGAGTTCCATGATGACGGTTATCTAAAATACAGAGCGCGCAAAAGAGAGAGAGCGCGTGCGAGAGATTTTTATTTTTTCCTCTTTTTCTTCCCCTTTTTCCAATCCTTTAGTTATCTCACACTCTACATTAAAGTCAAGGTGACTCAATATATATATATATATATATATGAGCGGAAATATATTCCTGTAAAAATTTAAATCAATCAGTATTTCTTGATGTTATCAGTCCGGAGAGAACTATAATGGTAGTTTATGTGTTGTGCCACGTCGTTTCTTTTGCACAGGCTTATCGGCATCCTTGCATGACTAATGATAAAATCGATCAGCTGATATGTGAACCTGTTCGTTTTGAGTGATGTACTTAACAAATTAATAAAAAAAAACCCTGAAAAGTAAAACAGACCCGAGGTTACAGTCTTTGGCTGATCACAATGTGGTATCAGGCTAGGTCACATCCACCCTGTTGAGATAATATTGAGCCAAAACATTTGGTTCTAGAGAGCACCCTACCTTCATGAACTGACTCGCTAACAAGAGCTGGAATAACCATAACTAATTTGTGTATCGGTGATTCCTATACGGGTACGTGTCTGTACATTGTTAAGCAGTGTAAGTGTGAATTCTTCTGGCGTGTGGTATTCATGTTGCATAATGAGGAATAATTTCTGCATATTTTCTCTTTAAATGCTGGTTATGTCCAGTGATGAGTAATTAGTAAAGATCAGATGGCCGTAGTAGTCTGCACATTTTTAACTCTCTGTAAGGTGTTGTACGCCGGTTACAGATGTGATATCTAAGTCCGTAACATTAGAATAAGGTGGTGATTACTTAATGTGGAATTCGGGTTTTGCAGGGAGTACGAGTAACTGGATTAGGCAGCCTTGCATAATGGTTCCTTTTGCCGACATGTTGTGCTGATGTGAGTTTGGGAGTTAGTTTAATTACAGTCCCTTCACAACAGTATAGTTTGAAGTGATTTGTTTCTCTTCGGAAACGTAGATTGGTGAATAGAATAAAGTAGTTGTGTAAATATGCAAATATATATATATATATATATATATATATATATATATATATATATATATATATATATATATGGGTGTGTGTATATATATATATATATATATGCTATACGGTGTGCTATGGATATGTCATACGAAGTATACGAGTTAGTATACGAGTTGCAATATTTAAATAATACAAAGCAATGGTCACAAACTCGAGGAATGGAGCATATACTGCACAATCTGTGAAGTGAATTGATAAATCGTTACACGGTAGCTGTGACCGAGCTGAGAACTAGATGCAGGTGTGTGTGATCTGGGAATTGCAGTCCATGGCAGCCAGCCATGTTTGTGGACCGCAGTGCAGGATGGGAAATGTGGTTTGTGACATGAGTAGATTTAACACTACCTTAATATGGTCAAGTACAGTTTAAATGAAATGGATACATTTATAGGACAAATCTTATGCCTTTCACAATTGGGCACTCAGCCAAGGTAACAACTTGGTGGTAAATTGAAACAAAGTTCACAGATGATAAATTTTATTTTAGACTAAGTTAAATACATATTCACATTCCTCCAAAGTGAGCAACATTCAAATGTCATGTATGAAGGATTTGAGTGATATTTTGAGTGTGGTACAGTTATAAGTTAATAAGAGACAAAGGGGTACATGCATGTCTACCATTTAGACTAAACACTATTGTGGTACACATGAAACCAAATTCACTAGGTTGGTTTGAATGAAAATTAGGGGATAGAAGTGACTAGAGGACTGTAAATACATAACTAGATCTCAACCTCATCTACTCTATTATTGGGATTATCACTCATTGGCGCAGATGGGAAATTAACGTTAGGTATTTTGTTTTCCTTTCTCAATATCTTTCTGGCAAATGAAAATCAGGAAGGGATAAGAATGTATCGTTGCCAATTGGGTTTGTATTTTTAAAGTCAACAGACTAGAACTATTTTACAGGTTAACTATACATGAGAGTGGAAGACCCCATTAAGAGAGGTGTTATTCGTTTGATTCGAGCAGTAGAGATTACTTTAGTAAATTTTTTAAATGATTTGATAGACCAACATTATTTAATCTCTGCAGCAATATTTCCTGATCCACTGTGTCGAGAGCCTTTTATAAATCGACAGACAGGGAAGTGCAGAAGGCACCGTGACATTGTTTTAGGACTTTCAAAACAGCGGTTGTGCTGATATGTTTATATGACCTTAGACTTTTTGCAGACTGATAACATGTCTTTGCATACTGATAACATAGAAATGGCTTTCTAAAAGGGACATAGGACAGGAGGCTTTGGGATTGGACTGTAATGATCTAATATAGTGGGATTTCCCTGGTTTAATAAGAAAAAAGTTGATTTCCAAATTTCTGGTATAACCTGTTGTCTAATGAAAGATTAAAATGATAAGTTAAAAGAGATGAAATAATATCAACTGCTAAGTTTAGAAATACAGACTGCACACAATCAGGGCCTTGTGATTTGTTCATATCGAACAATTTGAGTGCTCTGTAAACATCAGAAGTCCTAATACGTTAAAAACTGAACTCCTCATTTTGCGTTGTTTTTGAATGGCTTTCTGCTTTATTGAAATCAGTGTACAGTAAATTACTTGATAAATATTCACCGTTTTAATAGGCCTAGATCTGATGCATAAATTAAACATTTAATGATGGGTTTTGCAGTTGTGTGTTCCCAGTTGTCTGTCTCCAGTTTCCAAAGTAGACAGTGATGATGGCACCCCTCATCATGAACGCACTAACATACCTAGCACATTGTGGGCTACATAAGGTTGAAGCACGGCAAGTAACATGTATATTGTAATAAGCTAAAGTGAAGTATATTCATCCTGTGTCCTGTAAACAATATCTTCAATCCTCAGAAAAGGATGAAGGGACATGCCCACTTAGTCTAGCATTATTACAGCAAGCTGTGATAACAAATGCGATAGGTTTTGCAATACAACCCACCCACCCAGTAACCAATGTTTAAGGCTGGAAGAGGATGGTATTTTACACAAAAGTTGCACAGTCAACTAACTAGTCATCCTAGCAGCTCCATTATTTATAGTATGTTGTATATATAAATATATATATATATATATATTTATATATATATATATATATATATAAGATGTCCCAACTGTAACCCATTATTGATCAGTGCTTTTTCCAAGTGACTGCATGTGGGAGCTCAAGGCCGGAATGCTCCCCTTAACATTCCTAGATCAGTAGTACACCTGGAAGCGTCTCCTTCGGGGGCTGTGGGCTCCCCTGTGGTGTACTCCTCTGTGGTCATAGACTCCCTTGCACGCTCACAAGGCCGACAGGACATGATTGGGGTCATCCTCCGCCCCATAAAAGCACAACAAATGTTCCTGGACGATATCAAGTATGGTCTGCAGTGGATCACTGATTGCTCTCTACAGGACAAAAATCCTGAGATCTGGGTAGTCTTTGGACAAGCCTGACATTGGATGGACTTATGCTTTGCACCTGTACTATGGCTGGCAAACTACAACAAAGACTGTGTCTTACATGTGACTGAAGGGGTTGGGCGCTGCTGGGGGGGTCCCGGCTCAGGACTGTGGTTCGCTTACAGGGCTGTAGTTTATGTATTGAAAACATTGGATTTGGTGGCACAAGGATTGCCAGCACGGTGGAGATGCTCTCTTAGTGCGGATCACTGGGAAAATTGCTCTCTCACACATCGATCTTACATTCATCACACCAGGTCATTTCTATTTTGAAAGAACAGGATATGGGGATATGGGGTTAATCTATGTGCCACCCAAACTGAAATTCTTAAACCTATTAGTGTGCCTAACACACCAACTGTAGTGTTGTAGTGCCAAATTAATTCTGTGGAGCCAGTCACTGAGAACACTCACGATTGCCCGGCCGAAATTCATATTTCCTCGAGCTTAAAAGTTTCGGGTCTGAAATTTCACAAACATTATGAACACCTGATCTGCCCAATGGGCTGAATTAAAATCTATCACTACAGAGTGCAACCTGGTTAAGGGTAGAATTGTTCATATATATAAATATATAGATAAATACTGACGTTCAAGCCCATGGATTGTGTCATCTGTTTGGAGTTGTTTGAATGCAATGCAGTTGTAGAAAAAGCGTTAGATCGCTTTATTGAGAACGCCACTATCGAGCAAATAGGTTAATTGAATTCTGATGGTACCTTGTGCACTTTGCACTCAACGGTGGAGGATAACCTGAATGTAATGTGATATTTGTGCTCAAAATTTTTTTCCTTGACCAGGGATAGGTCTGGCATACCCTGATTTGTGTTTGATGTAATTTGTGCTGATACTAAACATATTTCGATAGATGCTCTACCTCTTGCACTAATGACCTATCACATGCAGACTAACAGCAATATGTATCTAACACCGCATGAAATGCTTACGGGTCGACCCATGTCTGTGTTTGTTCCTCATGATGGACTGCCGCTGGAATAATTGCAGATGAATCAAAAACATATATGAGACCACTAAACTATTATGTATGAAGCTATCTGTTCACAGTAGGAAGGATTTTGGAAATAGACAAAGGAATAGGATTTTGGAAATAGACAAACTAATCCCAGTGAAACACACAACAGATTCGGTTAGTAAGCCAGTGCTAAGCCAGAGCCATATCTCCCTGCAGTACTCGCCTGGTGTCCTACTGAAGATAAGCAGGATTGCGCCGGGTCTGTACCTGGATGGGAGATCTGCTGGGGAAAGCTAAGGTTGCTGAAGGAAGAGGTATTAGAGAGGCCAGCAGGGGGTGCATACCCTGTGGTCTGTGTGGCCTAATGCCCTAATGCCCCAGTATAGTGACGGGGACAGTATACTGTGAAAAGAGCAGCGTCTTTAATCTGCTTTAATTTAAAAGATGTTAATCTGAGGTTCGGACTGTCTGTGCTCATTAAAAATCCAAGCACACTTATGGTAAAGAGTAAGTGTATAACCCTGGTGTCCTGCCCAAATCTCCCCATTGGCCCTTCTGTATCATCCCTGTCACGATTTCCCCTTTCCCCGTCTGACCTTTTGCATGTTTCTGGATTACGTTATTGGATTACGTTTTGGATTTACCTGCCTGTGTCTATCTTCAATAAAACTGTTCAAACTGCGATTGCATCTATCCTCATCTTCCTTACGTCACGAGATGTGACAATCCCCTAATAATCTCCACCTCTGAACTGGCTACATCACTCTCTCCTCTCCACTAATAGCTGGTGTGTGGTGGGAGTTCCAGAGCCCTATGGCTGCCGTCACATCATACAGGTGGAGGATACACACTGGTGGTGGTTGCGGAGATCCCCCACCCCCCGACAATAGTATGTAAAGCGCTTTGAGTGCATAGAAAAGGAGACAGGACTGAAACCAAAACCAACACACGTGGCTACACAAACACCAACACATGCAGTAAAAACAAAACAACATGAGACTGGTGCTCATCACGCTGAGAAGCCCTCCAAATACTGCGAGGAAAAAATAATTTGTTGTATTTTTGTAAATCGAGACTCTGAAGGTCTCGAGGTCGTGAGCTGCCTAACTTAGCTAGTATTAATGAGATCAGGCTGTTAGTGATCGCAGGAGGGCATGGGGCAATATCAAATTTGCATATTCATGATTAATAATAGATGCTTGCATTTTTAATGAGGATAAATGTGGAGAGATGATTCTCAGCCATTTTCTGAGCATTAAAAACGTCTGGGTTACGCATGTAACCCTGTTCCCTGAGAAGGGAACGAGACGTTGCGTTTAGCATAACACTATGGGGAGCGCCTCTCGCACGTGACCGGTATCTGAAGCTTGTGTAAAATCATGCCTATTTATAGGCCTGCCATGATCAGGTGACGTGGCAATTAAGCGCATTGCGTGATATAAATATGGCACCTGTGAACCACGCCATCAGCCTCTATTATCTGAAGCGAAGACGCAATTCACAGGCCTGCCCTGGTATGACAAAGCTACGCAACGTCTCGTTCCCTTCTCAGGGAACAGGGTTACATGCGCAACCCAGACGTTCCCTTTTAAAGGGAACTTCGACGTTGCGTTTAGCATAACACTATGGGAACGAGAATACCCACTCCGTCATACTGAGGATATGGCCTGTTCAAAAAGACCCAAGCCTGAGGGTCACTGCAAGACACTCGAGCCCGGGTTGGAATGAACATCCAGGCTGTAATAATAAATGAATGTGTGTGGCGTAGACCACCCTGCAGCAGCACACACATCCTGTAAGGATACCCCTTTGGACAAAGCCTTCGCGGAGGCGACCACCCTAGTGGAATGAGCCCTTATGCCCAGAGGCATAGAGAGACTGCGTGCCTCATAAGCAATCGAGATTGCTTCCACTATCCAATTAGAGATGTGCTGCTTTGACACAGCACATCTACTGACCTCTACTGTCACCGCCAAAGCAGACCAGCAGCTGCTCCAACTTACGCCACTGGCCGGAGCGGTGGACGTAAGTACAGAGAGCCCTTACTGGACACAGCAGGTGCATCCTCTCTTGTTCTGCTGTGGGGAATGGAGGAGGGCAGAAAGCCTGCAACACCACAACGGTGGGCAGCTGATGTAGGCACCTTAGGAATATAATCCGGCATAGGATACAGGAAGGCCTTGGCTAATCCAGGGGCAAAGTCAAGGCAAGAAGGGGCAACAGCGAGAGCTTGTAGGTCTCCTACTTGCTTGAGAGATGTCAGGGCCAGCAGAAGAGCTACCTTCAGAGTCAGAAGCTTCTCAGAGGCTGACCCTAAGGGCTCAAATGGGGTCCCTGACAGACCTTCCAGGACCACAGAAAGGTCCCAGGAAGGTATGCGCGGCCTGCAGATGGGCCTCAGCCGCCTGACACCACGCATGAACCTCAAAGTTAGAGGATGTTGCCCCACAGAGGCTCCATCAACGGGGGCATGGCTGGCCGAAATGGCGGCCACATAAACCCTGATTGTAGAAGGAGCCCACCCCGCTGAGAAATGTTCTTGTAAGAACTACAGGACTGTAGCTATTGTGCAGTTCACTGGGTCTACAGTGGAATGGGAATCTCTCAAGGAGTGCCATCTCGCAGGGATATTATCTCTCAGAACCATATTCAAGCTGGCCAGTAAGGTGCTACTAGCAGAAGACATAGACTGTCTTGGCGAACTCTCGCTAGAACTTGTGGGAGCAGAGCGATGGGGGGAACAGCGTACAGATGTGACCTCGGCCACATGTGCACCATGGCATCGAGCCCTAATTGTGCGGGAGGCGTGAGGGCGAACCACAGTGGGCCGTGTGGTGTCTCCTCGGAGGCCAGCACATGCGATCCCACTTGGCCAAACCTCACAATATGGACTCCACCACTTGTGGATGGAGCCACCCTGCTCCAGATGAGGGCCGCACCAGAGACCGTGAGCTGGACAGCAGTCTAAGACCGCGCTCCAGCCCATGAGGGAGGTGTCTGTCATTACCGTCTTGCGCTAAGGAGACACCCCTAGAGTGTGCCCAAGGCTAGAAACCGGGGACACTCAAATTCTCAGAGCACGTAGGCATCGCCGCGTGACACTGATATTCTTTAAGGTTTCATCCTTGGACGAAACCCCCAACTTCTCAGCCGACACTGAACGGTCTCCTGTGCAGTAGGCCCATAAGCGCCAATAGTCTCCCAAGATCCAGCTTTATCTTGCTCAGTGTTGATAGGATTGACCCTACGCATGTTGGGGATAGAAACGCCCTCATCGTAGTAGAATCCTTATAACCCCTAGAAAAGTTGTCCACTGCACTGGGGAAAGCATACTTTTCTGAGATTCAACCTGAGCCCCAAGTTCTTCATGTGGGCAAGAACAACATCTTGATGTTGAACCGCCAGTTCCCTGGATCATGCTAGTATTAACCAGTCATCCAGGTAGTTTAGTACACGGATACCCTGGAGTCACAATGGAGCCAGAGTGACATCCATGCACTTTGTGAAGGTGCGAGGGTATAAAGCTAGCGATATTTCTATGTGGAAATATGCACCTTTTAGATCTATTGTCACAAACCAGTCCTCAAACTGAATCTGTGGAACGATAAGTTTGGGTGTCAGCATCTTGAACCTGTATGTCCGAAGAGTACAGTTCAGATGACGCAGATCTAAAATTGGCCGCATACTCCTATTTTTTTGCGGACCAGGAAATAACGGCTGTAAAAACCTCCCTCCATCAGGGAACGAGGTACATGTTCTATGGCCCCTTTGTCCAAGAGGGATCTTACTTCCTGTGCTAACGTCGGGCTCTGGTCTGTGCTGACTACTGTGGTGAGCACACCTCTGAAAAGGGGGGGTCGAGCTATAAACTGGACCCGGTAACCCTGTTCTACGGTAGACAGAACCCATGGAGACACATTTGGCAGTAGTTTCCACGCTGCCAGATGGTCTTTTAGTGACGTTTACTATTCCACATTCTATTGGAGGGAAAGCATCAGATTTTCATTGCCCTGTGACAGCTTGCTGACCAGAGAACACTGAAAACTTGGGACAGCCTTGGCTAGGGGAGGCCCTACAGTAGCACTGGGGGCTACTTGCCCTAACAACCTCAAATCCCCTGATACGTCCCTCCAAGGCCCCTCAGGACCGCTCTTCTTTGCCTGCTTGGCCTTTATGACCATTCTCAGATCAGGCCTAGTAGCAGGCCGCGACTGTGGCTGCCCGGTTCCCCTGGCTGTCTGCGGGGGTTGGCGGGCTGCCATACTCACCTTCTGGGTCTCCCTCACACTAGTGCTGGCCCGGGCTCCACTCGTGGATACCCGGGTGAGCTTGAGACAACAGGGAAGGAACTGGCTGAATGCCGCCATATGTCGAGCTGACTCAGCAGGTCTGCTTGGTAAGGCTTCAACACTGTCATTGTCTGCAGTGACCCACAAGCAAGACTACTACTGCATAGGCCTTGCCCACCAATGCCACGGTGGCCTTACACGGTGGTTTTGGCAAAGCCGGCCCCCCTAATTACCTGCCGTCGATGGAGAGAGGTAGCTCGCAAGCGCCTCCTCCAGCTTCAGCATAGCTAAATAGCCATGCCGTTCATTCCCCACAATGGCCGAATAATCCAACATCGTGGGGTTATACATACGGCTTATGCATGGTTTTCCCCCAGAAGCCTGATATTTTGTCATACACTTCTGGAAGAAAGGGGAGTTTCTGCAGTGTGAGAGAGTTACTTTCACTGGGGAGAAAAAGGCTCATCCAGCCTTAGTAATCACTTCAAGCAGCTTTTTATATGCTGCTCTCAGTTTTTAGCACATCCTTCTGGCTCCTCGGCGTCAGAGAGGAATTATTACTTTTATTTTTGTGTGTGTGGGTTGTTTTTTTTTTCCCTTTCGCTTTCCATAGCGGAAGGAGGAGTCGTGACGCGAGCTCCAAAATCCAAAAGCCGAACCCGGAAGACAGAGCAAGAGATAGAGCAGCGCTCGTATCCCTCTTCCGTATCCATAAGCGATCCCCCGAACCTGAGACGGCTTGCTGCCTCGGCAGCGGCCGGCCCATATCCGCGAGCCTCCGAAACCCAACTCGCTCCGGCTTCCAAGAAGAGCGCAAATCGCGAGCCGAGCTGCTTAATGTAGGCATTACCATGCGCAGTCTCTCGAGGCTGTCATCACATGCTGCACTCCTAAACACTTCACCCAGAAAGTGTGCACTATTCCCCGTGATGAAACGGGAGCAAGCCGTAACACACTTCCTGAATTCTCTCACTCATATTTTTCTCTCTCGCTCATTCCTTTTTTTTTTCTTCTCTTTTTTTAAAGGGATAGAAAAGTTCTGAGATTTTGAGAAAAGATAGCGAGGAAATGAAGCGTCTTTTTGGTTCTTTACACAAACAATTGATATGCAGTCTTTCGCTGAAGATAATAAGGCTGATGGCGTGGTTCACAGATGCCATATTTATATCACGCGACGTGCTTAATTGCCACGTCACCTAATCATGGCAGGCCTATAAATAGGCATGATTTTACACAAGCTTCAGATACCGGTCACGCGCGAGAGGCGCTCCCCTCGTCGAAGCTCCCTTTGAAAGGGAACATATTTAACAAGTTTACAAACATATTTAACTTCATTTATATTGATGAGTATTTTGATTTAAAATCTACCTTATGTTACTCGCTGATTTATTTTACCCTCTTGTTTTTATTTTACCCTCGCCTTCAGACTTAACATCTCCTGATTTCATTTTCTGCTCCGTGGATCATCGAGAAAAATCCTAATAAAGATGACAACTGCATGAACAGGTTATTTTTAGGCTTTTATCATTAGGATGAGTCCACACGTCATCTCTATGATATTATTGATGAGAGATATTTACAGTACGATTCCACTCTGAGTGAAAAATCCAGCGTTTTTGACCCTGAATAGAAGAGAAGGCTTAAACCCAGTGAAGATAAATGCAAATAAAATATGATTCAGATTGTGTCGAGGTGGCCGCCCACGCAGTTCCCACACACACCGCTCATTTTCATCCCGGTTCACTTTTACTCCCACGTCCATTCCACTGAGCATTTATTAAAGCCTCAAACTGAGACATGTGAAATAATACAGCTCATTCAGACACGCTTAGCACACATTTTCATGTGAATGAACTTCTCAGACATGTGCACTTTATTCCGTCTTCTTCTTTACCCAACAGTTCTGCGTTATATAAAGTCAGCTCGAGGTTTATCAGGGACGAAAAAGCGATACGCTATACGTACAAACGTCAGTAACATTGTAATTACAGGCTTTAGTCATGTGAAGTTGACTTCTTAACATCTGATCATATTATAAAATGTCGTATACAGTGATTTGCATAAGGATTGATTTTTCTACATTTTCTAGCACAACAACCTGGAATTGAAATGCATTGATTTGGGATTTTATGCCACTGATATAAATGGTCTGCACTTATATAATAATATATACTAATATATACTTATAGATACTTATATATTTGATATAAACACAAAGTAGGACATAATGTCAGAATATTGGACAGAATATTCCCCCTTTACATTTTTAGACACTTAGCAGCGTTACAACTTGGAATTATAATGAACTTAATTGGGAAATGTCATGTTAGTGATTTACACAAAGTCTCCCCGGACTCTTTTTGTGATAATGATGAGTTCTGATGGCATTTGGATTGCATTTGGTTGCATTGGACGTTATTAATTTCGGATCTAAAGCTCAGTATATTAACACGATAGAGACTTTCTTTTAGTTTTCTATTTGTAAATAATTAAAACAAGTGTTAAGAATATTACACTATATATATATATATATATATATTACACTATATATATATATGTATATGTATATATATATATATATATATATATATATATATATATATATATATATATATAGTGAAACGATATAGAGATATATATATAAAGAGAGAGAGAGTGACAGAGTGAGAGAGAGAGAGAGAGAGAGAGTGACAGAGGGAGAGAGACAGAGACAGAGTGACAGATAGTTAGAGAGAGGGAGAGACAGAGATTGAGAGAGAGAGACAGAGAGAGAGTGACATAGGGAGAGAGACGGAGAGAGAGAGAGAGTGACATAGGGAGAGAGACGGAGAGAGGGAGAGAGACAGTGAGATTTGAGATTTCAATACCTCTTTATTTAATCAAAACAGAGTTATCTACAGCTCGATACTCTGTATTTCCAAAACACAGAGAAAATAAATAAATAAATAAATAAACAAAATAAAAGCAAAAACATGATTTAACCCAACACAGTCCCATAAAGAAGAGCATTCTCCACAACTGACCATAAAACATCTTTGAGATACATACGCTTGTGAACTCCTCTACATTATTTGTAGTTCTATAGAACGCAAAGTCGATTTTTAATGTGGCTTTCAACATTCGAACAAAAACCGTGTTTACATCAAAATAGAATAGAATCTATATTTTATTTCTTCTGCTAAGGTAGATTGCCATTTTTGCTTGACCTAATACAAAATTAAATAACTGACATTTCACTCTCCACTGTTGACTGTATCTAAAACCAAGAATAAACAAATGCTTAGAAAACTTTTCTCCAAACATCATGAACACTCGTTGTAATAACTGAAACAAGGTGCATAATCTGTTGCACTCAAAAAAGCAGTGATAAACTTTTTCCCTCTGTAAACAAAAAGGACAGTTATCACTTACACTGGGGTTAATAACAGAAATAAAAGCATTGACAGCCACAATACCGTGTAAGATTCTCCACTGTAAATCTCCAACCCTTTAAGTCAACAGTGGTTTGTATAGCGTTCTCCACGCAGGTCTGACCTCACTGTCAAGCCCTAGATGAGCTCTCCAAGGAGTGTCAGCCCTACCACTTAGTTTACCTTTGTTTAAAACTTTAACAAACAAAGTATACATAACTTTTCCCCCATGACATCCAACCTGTTTGCAAGAGTCTCTCTAGACTCCAACAGTTGACCCGTATAGTCTTTAAAATCAGGAAAAAGAGTCACTTCAGGAAAAGATTCATAAGCAGTTGGTTGACAGTATCCGTTACAGTAGTTGTTCAGCAGAGAAAGTTCAGTTTTTGTGAGCTCACCCTTCCAAGTGTTGAGCAGTTGACTTATGACCCAGATGGATGTAATTCTCACATGAGAGGCCAGACCTGCAGTGTCAATCAAGTTAGGTCCACATCGCTCAACCACATGTCCTAGTGTAACAATGCCAGCTGAACAGAACAACTGCATCATGAAGGGTCCTGCTATGCTCTCCACGTTGAAGCAAGTCCCATGCACCACTGGCTCTTTCAACAGCCATGATAGGGACTCACAGCCTGTTTTTCTCCATTTATGGAACATCCCCCACACAGTAAACAGTCCTTGGTAAAACTTTGGGAGTTTGTACAGTTTGTGAGCACTCAGGTCCATCAACCACAATAACTCAGCAAGACCCAAATTCCGGCCTTGGGTCAATATGGTTCGGGCTAAGGGTCTCCAAACAAGGTCTCTGGGCCCAACAATAAGCTTTTGAATAAACTGGAGTCAGAAGGTCGCGTCCCTGCTGGTGAGCTGAAAGAGACCCTGTCCTCCTTCCTCTTTTGGTAGAAACAGTACGCTCTGCAGGACCCAGTGCAAACGGTCCCAGAAAAAGTCCACTAGCACTGCCTGTACCTTAGCCAGCAGTTGTGCTGGAGGGTCTACACATGATAATCGGTGCCACAGCATAGATGACACCAAGTTGTTGATCACTAGTGTACGACCCCTGAAAGACATTTGTGGCAAGATCCATTTCCATTTTTTTAAGATGTCCTTCAACCTTCTCTAAAACACTGTCCCAATTTTTACTCATAAAAGTATCATCTCCAAGATAAACACCAAGATATTTAAAACCACCCTTGTTCCAACTCAGCCCAGCAGGTAAAACAAGTTTCTTGCTTAACTCATCACCGATAGTTACGGCTTCACTTTTTCCTCAGTTAATTTTAGCAGAGGACACTACACCAAAATCATTAATATTTTCTACAAGGGTGTCAATATCTTCTTGTTTCTTGATGATGACAACAACATCGTCGGCATAAGCAGATATTTAAAAACTGTTTCACATCCAGGATGGTTTACACCTGAAAGAGACCGTCTTAATCAGTGTAGGAGAGGCTCTATGGCCAAGGAGTACAGCATACCAGATAATGAACAGCCTTGTCTGACTCCTCTCTGGACCTTAAAGGGAGTGCTTAAACCACTGTTGACCTTTAAAATACTCTCAATGTCACTGTACAAGACTCGAATCACGTTTATAAAACGAGAGCTGAACCAAAACACAAAACGTTTACCACAAATACTGATATTCAACCCTGTCAAAGGCCTTTTCCTGATCTAGTGAAATCAGACAGCTTTCACAGCCCAATTAATTGGAGAGGTCCAAAACATCACGAGTTAGGATGATGTTATCAGATATCAACCTGTTGGGTATACAATAAATCTGGTCAACATGAATGACATGCTCCATAACTTTTCTCAGCCTCATGGCCAACACCTTTGATAAAAGTTTGTAGTCAGTACAGAGAAGAGCCACTGGTTGCCAGTTTTTAATCTCTTGTAAATGTTTTTTAGGGAGAAGAGTAAGGATTGCTCTCCTGCAGCTCAAAGGTAGTTGTCCTTTGTTCAAGCTGTCTCTGAGAACAAGCAGTAGATCGCCTTGATTAATTTAGTAAGACATCCCTTACTAGCTCCATGTGGTTCTGGGTGGTTTCTATCTAATATTGCATTTGCAGTGCAATTAAAATCACCACCCAGGAACATGTATCCGTCATCACCACAATTACTAATAACAGTATTTAGTGTTTAAAAAAAACACCCTTTCTGTGCCTACAGTTGGAGCATATAAATTGATAAAAATCAATTTTACATTTTCAAATACAGCTTGTATTTTTAACAAGCTACCCTCAATGATTTCATCAGTAACACAAGAGATAGGTAAAAAGTCTCTAGAAAACAAGATGCCAACTCCACCGCTGTTACTGCTCTTATGACTGAGAAATATTTCCCCATCCCATTACTTCTTCCATGCAGTTTCATTATCAGCTGTGCTATGTGTTTCTTGTAAGAAGACGACATTTAGTTTTTGAACCTTAAAGCTGAAAAGGGACGCTCTCTTCACATCCTCTCTGGCACCATTAATATTTAAGGATCCCAGCTTTATGTCACACATAGCAAATGTAAAGCTGCATTCAAACAAAATCGTGAGGTTAACACAAAATAAGGAAAAGCAAAACATGAGACACTTAACCATCATTCAATATTTGCTCTCTAACTTTTGTCATCAGTTTTTTGAGACGAAACACTTCTTGGTCTGTAAAGGTTGGTTGGCCGGTGCATTCTGTATTTTTCATATACAGTCTAACAGAGTCAAGGAACAATTTAAAATCTGGGAAAAACTTTAACTGATCTCATGCCTTTTGTCCTATGTAAAAAAGACTGAATTCTGGCAAAGGAGTAAGCACCCTCCACCTCCATCTGTGAGTCTCCATTTATATCACGTTCCTCACTTTCACCCTCTTGTGTGTTTGTAAAACCATCCTCTGACTGAGATGAACAGCTCATTGGATTAGTCTTCGACACTTTTGCAATTTGTTCAGTGTTTGATTTATTTTCTGGGTTTTTCCTCTTGGTGGATAATTTAGAAAGATCAGCATCCATTAAAACATCTTCCAACATTTAAGTCCGCTTCTAAACCATCTTGTGCTTTTGTTCACTTTGTTTACCCATTAAGTTTTCCATCACCTAATTCTCCTGATCGCAATTATCTCAGGATTCTCCCCGCGAAGCCTGCATGATTCTCTACGGTTCATCCGGTACCGAGGCTCCGCTTTCAGCTCCAATGGACAGTGGTTCCTCTGCTTTAGCAGCTGGCCAGTTCTCACCTACTCTTTCCAGGCATGAGCGAATCACATGCCCTACAGCTCCACAGCCAAAACATTGCATCGTTTCTGATGTTACATGCACGGTCTAATCAAAGTCATCGATTTTAAACTTAAACACCAAGTTCAATTCTCCGTCGCTCTTTTCAAGAATCATATGAACCTGTCTCCTAAAAGACACGACGTGTTTAAGGTGAGGAGATTTACAGCTGATGGGAATCATCTTTATCGGAGACACTGGTTTTCCGTGTTGCTCCAGCTCTTTTTCCAAAAGCTAATTTTTAAGAAACGGGGGCACATTCAAAATAATGACCTTTTTAGCAGGTCTTACTGGAGACAAAACTGATATGTAGGAACCTTTAATCACTACTCCGTTCACAAGTAGCTGATTTACTTTGTCCATATTGTCTAGAAAAATCACAACGGCGCTCTTCATTCTAGACACAGATTTAATACTTTCAAACCCAGCAATCTCACCGACTGCTAATCTACACTCCTCTACCGAGCACCCATCAGGTAGAGACAGTTTAATAGCATGTCGGCACGTCAGTTTGTGAAAGTTAAACTGTTCACCTGCCGCCATGCTGACTGGCCACGCCGGCAGCCGCCGACTCCACCAAACACACAAAAATAAACCCCACCTTAAGAAAAAAAAAGAGGATCAGAAAATTCACAAACTTCAACACGCTCACTCCCAACACTTACTCAGAAAGAGAGAGATAATAGAGAAAAAAAGATTAAAGATTAAAGAGTCTAAGGAAAGACAAATGCTCTCACACACACAGCTTTCATGCTAACCACACCCACTCCCAGCATACACCAGAGAGAGAGTGACAGAGAGAGAGAGAGAGACAGAGTGAGAGAGCGAGACAGAGTGAGAGAGAGAGAGAGACAGAGTGAGAGAGAGAGATGTAAGATTGTGTATGTTTTATTTTTTATTTCTTATTATTCAGTTGTGTATGATGTGTAAATGTCTTTGCTGTTTCAGCCAATCAGAAAACACTACTGGATTTCAGGTGAAATTTCGTTGAATCTTGTTGGAGAAATATAATTTGAGAAACTTTAATTTTGTGTTTGATGTGAGCAGAAGATCATCTCTTTTGTGTGTGTGTGTGTGTGTGTGTGTGTGTCACAGCACTTCTGCGTGGCCCATGTGGAGGAGTAATGGAACATATTTCCAGCCCACACACACACACCGCTCGGCTAATTACGCTATTTCCCCGTTAGTGGCGACGTTCGCATCACCTCCATTTCATGGGACGGTGTGATGGAGCGAGTGCAGCGTAGGTTTGTGTTAATGCTCTGATGGAAATGACTGAGGTCAGGAGCTCTCAGAAACACAGGAGAGTACAATACATGAATAAAAAGTTCCGTCTGAAATACCGTGACGTTCATAAAGCATTGACATCTCCCGAACTGCCAGACTAAACACACACACACACACACACACACACACACACACACACACTGGGAAGGAACCTCACACTGATCTGCATGATTTCATCTCATTACCATCTACCATGTAGGTAGCACGGTAAAGAAACTGAAGTGTGTGTTCTGTTGAGTTGAATCTGACCTGAAACACCTTGTCATAAATGCCTCTGAGAAGCATAACAAGAAGCCAAGAAATCAATTCGGGTCTCTTTCTGGCAAATGGACAACCTTCAGCATCTGAAATCTATGATCGTGGAACTGTGACAGCGCAGAATGGAAGCTCATGTCCTTCAACACAGCCATCTTTATAGCTAGTGTTTCTTCTCATTACTTGTTATGAGGATTCTCCTGGAGCTTGAGATCAGACAGTGACATACACCCCACAGCACCGAATGTGCTTGTTCACACAACAGAATTCCCAATTTCAAGGATTTTATGGAGCACTTGAAAGGAGGTTTTGGAATGAAAGCTCCATGATGATCATCACATGCCTGCTGTTGATGTCTGGGCTTTCCAGCTAAAACGTATGAAGGTCCAGTTTCATGAAATTCCTCACACATTCCGGATCAGCAACTAACACGACTGAATGATAGTAGTTACCTTTTAAAGATTAGTGACTAGTTTACATTTATATAAATAAGACGGTGTCAAGTGTTTATGTTTTGTTTTGTAGTGTCACGTCACATTGCGTCTCTTGATGAGTTTTCATCATCAACAAGTCATGATGTCATTTCCAGTCATTTCCACTGACCAGTCAGAGCATGTTTCAGCTCATTTAAAGTATGTGGAAGAGGGTAGATTGCGTTTTTTCCCCCGAGTGTGTTACACTACTCTGTGATGCAGTTGGCTTCACATATCTTGGAGGAAGCACGTGTTAGTCATGTTAGAGAGCTGAGCAGTGAAGGGAACTGGCAGGTGACCAAAGTGGGGAGAAAAATGCGGAGGAAATACATTTCCAGATCGTAACTGTGGGTCTTGTCTCAACAGAACAAGCCCTTCTTTCAGATCCTGTGAGAACATCAGAGTTGACGGTACATTTTATTCCTAAACGTACTCCGTGAGCTCAGCAGTGGTACTCTCAGTATTACTCTCAGTGGTACACTCAGTGGTACTCTCAGTGGTACACTCAGTGGTATACTCAGTGGTGCACTCAGTGGTACACTCAGTGGTACTCTCATTTGTATACTCAGTGGTACACTCATTGGTACACTCAGTGGTATACTCAGTGGTACACTCAGTGGTACACTCAGTGGTGCACTCAGTGGTACACTCAGTGGTATACTCGGTGGTGCACTCGGTGGTATACTCAGTGGTGCACTCAGTGGTACTCTCAGTGGTATACTCAGTGGTACTCTCATTGGTACACTCAGTGGTATACTCAGTGGTACACTCAGTGGTACACTCAGTGGTGCACTCAGTGGTACACTCAGTGGTATACTCGGTGGTGCACTCGGTGGTACACTCAGTGGTACACTCAGTGGTATACTCAGAGGTGCACTCAGTGTTACTCTCATTGGTATGCTCAGTGGTACACTCAGTGGTATACTCAGTGGTACTTTCAGTGGTATACTCAGTGGTACACTCAGAGGTACACTCAGTGGTATTCTCATTGGTATACTCAGTGGTACACTCAGTGGTACACTCAGTGGTACTCTCCTTGGTATACTCAGTGGTACACTCAGGCCTCATCAGTCTGGATTATGCATCAGGTGTGTGGTAATCACAGTCCACTTCACTGGACACTTTTCCACCGTCCACGTGTCCAGAAAGGAAACAAACGAGACGATATACAGCTGAAAATATTCGATAAACACAGAGAGAGACTGATATACTACAATGTATAATAAAAATATAATACAAAAACAACTTTATAATTTCATCTTAGGTGTTTCTTTGACACGGTAAAAATATCTTGTCTAGCTTCATTGGTATTTAGCAGGAAATCTGTCCACTAAATATCATAATTTCACCAGATTCAAAATAAAAAAGGTTTTGCTCTCATAGTTATATCCTGTAAAGTCACACCGCTAGTGGTTCTGTATCCGCCTCATCAAGGCTAAATCTCTCAGTAAAGGAACATTAATAATCATTTACCTTTAAACTCCTATTGTTTTTCTGTCTGACAGCGCAGCTGATAAATGGTGTACTGTTGTATCCTGCGTTCCTCACTCCGGGGTTCAGTTTTTCATTTCTAAATAAGGTGTTCTAGCAGACCCTTGTTACACCTCGCACTATTAGATTACATTTTATTATCCGCTCTTCAGAGAAGATCCTGAAGCAGGATTAAAATAACATTTATATTATATATAATATGAGCAGAGGAACCACAGAGAAATATATACTTTAAACATTATGCCATATCTCTGTTTTAGAAACAGGATGGCCTACAGTTGTGTTTCCTCTTAATTAAGTCCACGTTAAACACAACATTTTAGCAGTTTCTTCTTTACTCAGTAAACAAACCATCACACTGACAGTTCACTCACGCACAAACAATCGTAAGTACATTTATCATTGTCTTTTAGACAAAATATTGCTCAATGTTCATGAAATAACAATCACAATAAGCTCAAGTCATTGCACATATCCAACTCAAACAATCATGAACAATGCAGCTGAAATAATAATAATCCGATCAACTACAATAATCATGATGACTTCAAATAAACAGCTGGAAAAAAAATCACAAACATCTGAAATCATCAGTCAACGTTAATAATCAGCTCAAATAATAATAATCTAATAAACAGAAATAACTGCTATCAGATAAAAAATAGTGATCAGCTGGGATAACGGTGATCGTGTGATTTGGTTAGATTAAATTAGATTAGGTTAGATTAGATTATTTATGATTCTTAGAGTTATGTGGTGTTAGATGTCATTCTAATAATTAAACATATTATTCTGTTTGTAACATGAAACTGTAATATATTTAAATCTATTCTGTCATCGTCTAATGATTATATAGTATGAATGTATCAGATTATTTATCACACATATGTATTTTTCATCATGTATTTATGTAAGTGTACCTTTAGATCTCGGTGAACGACACCCATCTGATGACAGTGAAGCACCGCCTCCAGGATCTGCTGAATACAGTGACTGCAGGAGAAGAGACGCAAAACACACCACATTAAATCTAACTGAACTGATAATCACACAAATGATGGGTTTGATGACACATTTCAAACTCTCACCCACTCTCTCTCTCTCTCTCTCTCTCTCCTTCTCTCTCTCTCTCACACTCTCTCTCTCTCCTTCTCTCTCTCTCTCACACTCTCTCTCTCTCTCCTTCTCTCTCGCTCTCTCTCTCTCCACTCTCTCCTTCTCTCCCCCCTCCTTCTCTCTCCCCCTCTCTCTCTCCTTCTCTCTCTCTCTCTCGCACTCTCTCTTCTTCTCGCTCTCTCTCTCTCTCTCCCTCCTCTCTCTCTCTCTCCTTCTCTCTCTCTCTCTCTTCTTCTCCCTCTAAGCTGCCAGTGTGTGTGTGTGTGTGTGTGTGTGTCTGTGTGTGTGTGTGTGTGTGTTTTTTGTTGTTTTTTTTTTTTACCTGGCATCTGCCTCACTGTAATATTCTCTGGCCACGATGTCCTCAAACAGTTCTCCACCCGTCACACTGCAGACACAAACACACACACATACACACACATCATCATCATCATCATCAACATTATCATTATCACTAATGTAAAAGAGAGAGAGAGAGAGAGAGAGAGTGTGTGTGTGTGTGTTTGTTTAGAATGTCCAGTTCAAAATCATGGTGGTTGTTGTTCAAAAAAATAGAAAGGAAACGAGAAGAAAGGAAACTAATAGAATAGAAAAGAAAAGAAAAGAAAAGAAAGAAGAGAAGAAAGGAGACGAGAAGAAAGGAGTAGGTGACGTTCCTGACTCACAGGTCAAAGATGAGGTAATGATGCGCCTCCTCTGAGATGCTGTCATGGAGCCGCACTGAACATCATAAAAGCATTTAGAGCTCATTAGTGTCTGACTCACAGTTATAACACATTATAACACATCATTACCTACAGTCAACATTTATAATCAAATATTTTAATATTTAACAATTAAAATCCTGATTTAAAGACCATCAATGTTTAATTACACTTTCTATATTTATTAAAATGTATTATATTTACTGTATAGCTGTCTATTACATATATTACTCTATACTACAGTTACAAATGATAACAATTTTGAACTATTTAAAGCTACAAAGGTCAAATTAAGGGTGGAGTCAGAGGTGGAGTTAAGGGTGGGGTTAGGCAGAGGGTAGTATTTTTTTGTAATCTTTTTAGTATTTAGTATCTTTTTTCTACAAAACTGAAGAAAATCCAGCTGCCTCATCCACACATGTATGAATATCTCGAGCTCAGACGCCCTCACCCTCACCAAGAACTCCACTTTATAAATACGCAAATTAGACACACCTTCACACCCTCACGCCCACTTAAGCTATGTCCTGCATTTGCTTATTGGCTCTGTTTGTCCATCAGTCTGTATATTTATCAGTCTATGTTCTTCTCTCTGTCAAAATTCATTATCAGTAATAATATAATACGTTATAATGCATTACATTAATACATGTATAATATTATATATAATATACAGCTGATATACATCATGAAATAAAATATATAAAAATTAAATAATGCAAGCTTAACAATGTCGGCTTGTTCGTGGTAGTGTTACTGAATCTTTGTGTCTTTAGGAGATTTTCTGAACACACACACACACACACACACACACACACACACACACACACACACACACACACACACACACACTGGTTCCCGCCCCCAGGTGCCCTGTGTGTAGGTGTGGTGTGTGTGCTTGTGGCAGTGTGTGTGGGAGCTGAATAGCTGCAGAAGAGGAACTGCAGAACTTCACCTGACAACACACACACTCACATAGCAACGATTACATAAACTGAGAGAAAAATCCTGCAGCACGTTCTGCTTTACTGTCTCTGTCAATGTGACATGATGAAAAGGTGTGATTTTCTATTTTAATGCACAACAGGAAGTGGAACATCCACCAGTTAAATGCCAGTTTACATCAACAATGAAAACTATAACATCAGAGCAGGCCGTCGATTTACATCAGAATAATTCAGACCTCAGACGTAACTACTGACTTCAGCGCTATTCAGAAGTTAGGTGAGAGTTACGCACGTGGAGGCGGAGTTTATCTAGAACCGGGGCGTGTCTCGGTTCCGCTCGATTCTGATCTTGAGCTTAAACGCATGTTTGTTGTGTGATATCGGCTGGAGTGAGGAGCGGTGGTAAGTCCAGCGCCACCGTCTGACAGTTTGATGGAACGACAATATGTCAGGCTGAAATGTATGTTCTGGATGTAAATCCACTCACACACTGTGGAATGTCATTCGAAGACAACAATAAATACACTAATATCACACAATTCATTCATTAATAATATCCTCCATTTAAATCTCATGAAAAGTTTTTTTCACACAAAACACATTAAAGTTTCTCCATAAGTATAGCAGATGAGCGCTAGGTCATACTATCCTTCAAACCATGGGCACATTTTCTTTTCAGCAGAGCGCGTCGAATTAACACACACGCTGACTTTATTATATTAATTCAACAAATCAACATAGTGAATTAAAAGTGTGATAAAATCTCCTACATCTCACATACACATTACGTTTTCATCGCCTCCATTTAGTGTCTCATTAAGTTGTGCTCGAGTATGTGCTGAATCAAGTGCTATTCTATATACTGTTTATTAGTGAATGTGGACGCTTCTACTCAAGAACAATCTGGCAACCCCGGAGATGTGAACTACATGCAGATGATTTTAATAATGTGAATGAGGAACTCTGAAAATCCACTTAAGCAGCCGCGTAACCCGACTCTGAACACCAGGAACTTCCCTCATGTGAATACTGAAGCAACTTTTAGACGTAAATCACTGACACTGAACAGAAGGTGTATATGAGAATAATATATAAACTGTACACATTGTATATCTGTAAAAATCCACTCAACACTCTTGTGTTTTTGCTGCTCTGAGAAGAGAACAAACAAAGCCACTGGTTTCTTAGTGAAGTGCGTAGGAGGATTCTGGCTCCTTCAAACACACACACACAGACATACTGTGCCAGAGAGGAAAACTGAACGTGCCAAAAAACAGATATATTCCACACTGAGGGGAAGCTGTCAGGAGGAGACGAGAGTCAACACAGAGCTCTGACTGATGAATCAGGACGAAACCCCTGCTCTTTTTAACCTGACAGTACTGACTTCACCAGCCCTGTGCCCTACACCCTAATCCTTACACTGTACACCCTACACCCTACTCGCTACACTATACACTCTAATCCCTAATCGCTACACTCTATTGTCTAATCCTTACTCCTTACACCCTACTCCCTACATCCTAATCTCTACACTCTAATCCCTAATCCCTACACTCTACTGACTAATCCTTACACACTACACCCTACACCCTAATCCCTACACTTTACTCCCTACACTCTACTCCCTACACTCTACTGCCTAATCCTTACTCTTTACATCCTACTCCATACACCCTACACACTCATCCCTACACTCTACTGCCTAATCCTTACTCCTTACACCCTACTCCATACACCCTATACCCTAATCCCTACACTCTACTCCCTACACCTTAATCCCTACACTCTACTGCCTAATCCTTACTCCTTACACCCTACTCCATACACCCTACACCCTAATCCCTGCACTCTACACCCTAATCCCTACACTCTACTCCCTAATCCCTACTCCTTTCTCTAGCCCTGTGCCCTACACCCTACTCTCTACTTCTCCTCCCTTCAGGCTACTCTCTACACCCTTCTGCCTATTCTCTACTCCAGCCCTATACCCTACTCCCTACAAACAGCATATGTGTTAGCCATATATTAACCACATAAACACCATCACTTGTTTTGCTCATACCCTGGCCCTACCCCTGGCCACACCCATGTAATGTGTGTGTCACTCACCGATGTTTGGGTGTTTGAGCAGCCGACAGATCCGAGCCTCTCTGTCCAGCTTCTGGTGATCTGAAACACCCCCCCCACACACACACACACACACACACACATACACACACATGATTTACAATATGATATGATATGATAAAAGAAGATAATTTGCAATGTAATAATTAGAGGAGAAGAATAAAATGAGATTCTATTAGACAGTAATGTGATTGTAGCAGCTCTGTAACACACTCCTGTTGTTATGTTGTTCTCAGAAGACACACTCAAACCGAGAGGCTGAATAAACGAATAAACAAATAAAAAAAACTAGCAAAAATAATGAGCTAATTAACTTGTTCATCCTGACCATAACTCAGCTTTGGTACATCTTTACATTCTTCTGCTGCATTTAGAATAAAAAACAACGCAGAACCTTAACTTGGCTAGTAGGTAATAGTTGATCAGATGATCAGAGGATGGTTGTCATGGTAACATTATATTCTGTTAAATTAAAAAAGTCATTGGGAAAATGAGGATGTAAATTGAGACTGTAAGTTGGCTAAGTAAGATATAATAGGGATATTAGTAATGGCAGGAGGATATGGGCGGTTCTTAATTTGCATATTTGTGCATATTCATAGACACTGGCATTTTTTAATGGAAGTAAAGGTAGAAAAAGAGAGAGAGAGACAGAAACAGACAGTGAAATAAAGAGAAAGACAGACAGAGAGAGAGAGGGAAAGACAGACAAAGAGACAGGCAGAAAGAAAGAGTGAGACAGGAAGCTGTGATCATTCATTATTCGTTATCTAGATTTGTTTCTTCTCTGTTTTATTGATAGTACAGTGTGTGTGTGTGTGTGTGTGTGTGTGTGTGTGTGTGTGTGCATGAGCGACTCGGGGTGAACTTTGGAAGAGCCGTTGCTAGGCAACACTGCAGGATACACCAGGAATAGAAGTTATGAAATATATAGACAGAGAGAACGAGTAGGACTTTAATCTCATCATGAATATTTAATTTTATTTTAATATAATTTTAATATAAGCTATATGACATAACTGTGTCATTAATACTCATAAATATTCATATTCATTTAAGTTCATATACAGTAAATTCTGTGAATAACAGGAGGTGAGCAGTTTTATGATTTCGTTAGTAAGAACTATACACAGCATTTCTCGCAGTTAAAGGTGCAGGACGAGACACTGGACACTTCCTGTGATGTCATCACGTCCTTCAACATTGATATTATTCGTAATTAGCTACATAGCAGGAGTTAGCTTGATTGTGTGGCTAAGTTGCTAGTTAACTAGCTATATTATGAATTAGCCTGGAGTACCATAATTTCAATTAAACCTGAATATTTTTTATATGATAATAACAATATTCATTATATTTATATTTCTGTTACATTAATGGATAAAAAAAATCCTTTCAAAATTTATCAAGTGTGCAAATATAACTAATACTTATTATTATTATTATTATTATTATTATTATTATTGTTGTTGTTGTTGTTGTTGTTTTGTTGTTGTTATTATTATTATTATTATTATTATTATTCACATTTTAGATTTGTATTGATATGAATTTTTTTGTCATATTTATTTATTTATAAATTCTCAACACAAATTAGTCATCGAGACACGACTTTAGATCTTCTGAATCTCCTGAATAATGTTTTATGCCTCACATGACATAAAACCAGACACAAATATTCTGTTTCAGTGACAGACTATGTGCAGAGCCTGAGAGAGAAATAAAAGAGAAATAAATGAATTCCCTCTCAGGGGATTTAAAGTGCTGATGTCTTCCTGCTGTAATGTTCTCGTTATTTTATCTCCTCCTCAAGCAGTCGTGAGATCATCAATTTAACCTCCTCATTATTTCTGCTTTGCAAATCCAGCAGCCAATAAAATGGAGACACAGCTATGTCCACACAAACACCCGAGTGTTTCAGCCTCGTTGCCATGTGTTCCATCTGCCCGCTCCTTCATCCCACTCCGAGCTCGAAATCCAGCTTCTTCATCATCATCATCATCACCATCATCATCAACAGCACCAACATCAACATCACCATCATCATCATCATCATCACTATCATCATTATCACTATCATCATCATCAACATCAACATCATCACCATCATCATCATCATCAACATCACCATCATCATCATCACCATCATCATCATAATCATCAACATCATCACCATCAATCATCATCATCATCATCATCACCATCATCACCATCATCATCACCATCATCATCATCATCATCATCATCATCAACATCATCACCATCATCATCATCATCAACATCACCATCATCATCATCACCATCATCATCATCATCATCATCACCATCATAATCATCAACATCATCACCATCAATCATCATCATCATCATCAACATCACCATCATCATCACCATCATCATCATCATCATCAAAATCATCACCATCATCAACATCAACATAACCATCATCACCATCAACCGTCAATGCTAACTATGATGTTAATAATATTAAATAATATAAATCAAAAGTCGATATTTTATCATCACTAGAGATGCTAATAGCAATGTTTTTAACATGATAAAAATACTAAACATTCTAACTCTAACGTCGTTATTGCTTTAGCAGACTTAGCATACTGCACAGCTGTAATCTTATGTTAGCTTCTATGCTAGTTAGCTTGAACATTTCAATATTTTGAACACAGCTGGAGAGAAACACGTTCTACTTCAATAAAGTTTCATTTTCAGTTCGCTGTAATGACACTATACACCTAAACACCTGCTTATAGGAAGAAACAAGCTTAACAGTGCTAACAGTGCTAGCAGCAGGCATGGCCAGGGCGGAGCCAGAGAATTCACCAAGGAGAGACAGGAAGTTGGTCAGGACTCAGGAGTGATGCATCAGTCTGTAAATGAATTAAGGAGGAAATAAGGAAGTGCTGATGATTTGTGTAAAGTCAGCATGATTTTCTGAGCTCCATTCAGTGTGAGTCACAACGCAGCAGGACGCGGTCTGTGTGTACACACACACACACACACACACACACACACACACTCTAAACTGCTCCTCACGGGTGAAGTTAAAGAGCGAGACTCCTAATTACAGTAATGATTAATTACAGTCTCAGAAGAACCACAAACACAAAACCACTGTCAGATTCACACAAAAATAACATCCAGAACATCAGGAGAAATATCTTGCTTTAACCACAGTTTATTACAGTTTATAGACCTTCAGCTGCTCCAAAGCATCAAACATTACTGGGACAGGATAAGTTTTTCACAGGGAGGAGCCTAAATAATCTTTTTTTTTTTCCTTTATTTATCTTGTTGTCCTCTCTCCATTAATACCACTAGCCTATATTTATTTTATTTCATATGTTTATTTTGTTTATTATGACTCTTTTAAATGCACTTCAACCTACATTTCTATACATTCGTCATATTTTACCTTAGTTTTTATATTTTAATCATTTTCCCTCTTTTCAGTTTTCTTAATATTTATATTATATTCTGTTAATTGTCTTAATAATGTTTTTATTGTATTTTTAAAACACCTTGACATTGGCCTTTTACATTTACATTTATTCACTTAGCAGACGCTTTTATCCAAAGCGACTTACAAATGAAAAAGATTAAAATTTTAACTTAAATAAAAGTCATTATTATTACTACAGAAGCTCTGATTTTAGTCCTCTAATGCCTGTTTACGTTTCCACATATGGAAAAATGACATTGCATGTAGAAATAACCCAAAGTAATAACTAACGAATGAATGGATGAGTGAATGAATGGACCGTACCATTTATATAGCGCTGACGCTCCAGAACATGGAGTAGACCCTCTAATATATAAACATATTATAATACAATAACATAATACAGTTAGGCTAGGAGTAAAATTATGTTATAAATATAAAATAAAATAATCTAATTAAATTATGCACATATTATATGCAGCGCCACCAAGAGGACAAAAAAGTGTTGTATTGGCCAAATAATATAGAAAATAATGAAAATATTTCAATATTCAATTAATTTCTCTTAAATTCATGGATTTTTTTCCACTGCTACCCACACACAGACACAGACTCACACACACACACACACACACACACACACACACACACATTTTGCCAGAGCAGCAGATGGACTGGCATCAACAGTAAAAACCAAACTGACAACAACTGTACACACACACACACACACACACACACACACACACACACAATAAACAGTATCAGAGGCTAAACACTACTAAAATATTATTCACTTATATAGTTATTTCACATAACCGCTGTGAGGAAAGTGTCTGTAACTGAAACTCCTTTTGTGGAGAAAAAAATCAGCAAATATATCATTTCATCACTGCAGAGAGGCACAGATCTTCTCCAACACATCAGACTGTTACTGCTGGATTTATTCTGATCAAAATCTGATAACATCACACACACACACACACACACACACACACACACACACACATGCACACACACACACGATCAGCTTTTCAAGGACATGATAAACAAATCTACAGCATTTAATCTGATCAAAATCTGATAATAATCTGATTATATGAGGCATGCGTGTGTGTGTGTGTGTGTGTGTGTGTGTGTGTGTGTGTGTATCCTCTCCTTATCACAACCTGCAGAGGAACAGTGGAGGATTTCTGAGAGGTAGGATGCGATATAAAGAAATAATGAGCTTCCTGAAGAGGTGCAATGTGTTCGTTTCCCCCCGCGGGCGAGTGAGTAAAAATCTCACCACACCATCCATTAGCACAGAGAAAAACAACATGAAAACCTGCACTTCCTTTAGAGATGGAGGAGGAACGAGAGGTTAAAGAAGAGATAAAAGATCAAAAACTCTCAGTTTAAAAGGAAGAAAGAAAGAGAGAGAATAGAGAGAGAGAATAAAGAGAGAGAATAAAGAGAGAGAATAGAGAGAGAGAATAAAGAGAGAGAATAAAGACAGAAGCGAGAGAATAAAGAGCGAGAATAAAGACAGAGGAGAGAGAGAATAAAGATAGAGAATAGAAAGCAAGAATAAAGAGAGAATAGAGAGGGAATGAAGAGAGAGTATAAAGAGAGTGTATAGAGAGGGAATAAAGAGAGGGTTGGTGAGGGTTTATATTTGCTGTAACGTAAGTGAGAACTTGTTTCATGGACATTCCACACCATTAAGTGTAACTATAAATGGATAAAAAGTATGATGTAATCGTTGGTAAATTGCTGTGTTGTAAGAGGAATAAAACACTCAGGGATTGTGGAACTATATAACATCAACACATGAAACTAACCTAGCTAACATGTAATGGAAGTTTATAGCCACCAGTTTAGCATCACGCAAACACAGAGTGGAGGCTCCAATATTAACAACATGCTAAAAATAATGGCACCCTGCTTTTAGCAGGAATTATTCACCACAGTGCCTGCATTGTGTACTGTATGTAAGTGTGTGTGTGTGTGTGTGTGTGTGTGTGTGTGTGTGTGCTGTATCATTCCGAAAGATATCCGAGCTTTGCCAGCCGAGAGTGTGTAGGAGGTGTGAGATGAGGAGAAGTGGAACGCCTCTGGTGTATTTCACCTCGCCTTTCCAACAAAACACCACATTACTGCAAAACTCATGGAGAAAGAACACACCCCCGCCTCACAAACACACACACACACACACACACACACACACACGCACAAACACACACACACACACACACACACACACACACACAGACACACAGTTACTGAGCCTCACTTTCAACTTTCAGCCCTGTCTACTGACATAACACATGGACACACACACACAGACATATTTATAACACAACAATCACAATCAGTCCTCAAGTAAAACAAATAAATTTTTTTAAAGGATTGTGGAATTGTTTCAGATGTTAATGCACAAGAAATGACCAAACATACCAGGATCTATGAATATATATGAATAAACATGAGTATGCAAATTAGGAAACACCCCCACGTCCTCCTGCCTCCTAGCCTAATCTCACTAAAATTAGGTAAATGCTAGCGATATTCAGAGTCTCGATTTACACACTCATTTATTAAAACCCGTCTCAATATAATTCAGTGTTACCATGACAACCAGGATCAGTTCATCTATAACATTAGCTAAATTACACAGCTAGAGATCTTAGCACATGATTCCTGTAGCGAAAAGCTTCCGTACACCACATCATCGTCGTCATCATCTAATCATTTGTATATCAGACCCACGCTCACTTCTTACTGCAAACCTCACGCTAACTGCTGATTAGCACAAAGCTAAGAAGTGTGCACTACAGGGAGGAAGAGAGTGAAGTGTGTATTTCTGTATGAAAACACGCCCACCTCTGGCCGAGAGCTTCTTGGTGTTGATGATCTTAGCGGCGTATTCCTGCGCTGAGAGGACTTTCACACACCTGCGCACCACAGAAAACGCTCCCCTGTGAAATAAAAAAACAAAAATAAAAAACAAAATTCAACATTTGTCAACATTTCATACTTTCTATCAGATTTATTGCAGAATTCTACCCTCTGTGGAAAAGAAAAGTCTCCCAAAAGGCTCCTCTCTGACATCAGTTCCTGTATGGAGACCCAAAATATAACCACGGCAGTAGAACTTTCTCTCCACATCATCAGAGGAAAGGAACTTGCCTACATATCCTGTTTCAAGTTCTTCTGCAAGTTCTACTGACCTGACACCTGCAGCTCTCTTTATCTGTTCTCCACATCATTCCTAAAGTTCTCTGAGGAACTCTACTGACTTCCTGTTGCAGCAGGATTCAAATATAAACCCCTCATCCTTGAGCTGCATCACTTTATCTACATCTCCTGGTTCAGAACTCCACACCAGCTCAGATATTCAGCCTCAGAGCTCAGAGAGGAACACAGCAGGAACCCTGAGGTTGCAGCCGGAATCTAATAGAACGCTCTCGTCTCTTTATCTCCTGGTTCGTTACGCCACACACCAGCTCGGCTCTTTTACCTCTGTGTTCTTGATGTGTCCTTCTCTGAGGAGAGATCTCAGTGTTTAAGTTCCAGATTTAAGTTCCAGATTTAAGTTCCAGATTTAAGTTCCAGATTTGCTCAAAAATATTTTAGCTGTTACCTGTAGCCCTTACCTGGCTTAAATTCATTGTATACACTCTTAGAAATAGAAAGATCTAGAACCTTTAAGAGTTCTCTGCTAGTCCCTCTGAGGGAACCGTACAATAGAGCGGTTCTTTCTCAGAAAACATTCCAAATTAGAACTCTTCACAAGCCATGAATCTGTACAGAGAACCCCTGAAGAACCCTTTTTCTAAGTGTTTACTGTGTGAAATAAAAACAGACAAAAAGAAACAAAACGTAGTCAAAAGTAAAACAATAAAATAGGCAAATAGACAGAAAGAAGAAAATAACTATCTAAAATGTTGAAAAAATATGTAATAAAATGATGCAAGGAAAAAATTTTGATCAAAAAACAAACTTAAAATTAATGTAAAAGTTCAAATAAGAAATAATAAAAGCTCATTAAAGACTTAAGTGAATAATAATGTTGTCAGGCTCAGTGCGGTTTGTGTTTCCGATGGAGAGCCTCTGAAGTGTGTGTGTGTGTGTGTGTGTGTGTAGGCTGGAAGAGGCTGCAGAAATCCTGCGGGTGTGACTGACATCTAAAAGCTGGAATGTTTAGCGAGTCATTAAAACACACAGTGATAATTTCTTTATTAAACATTACTCGTGTATAAAACAGTCCAGGTGAAGGTTTAGAAATGTGAATCCGTAGATACACAGTGCGTCAGATTGGAGATCGGACTGGAGATCGGACTGACACGTGAAGTTTGAGTTATTTATTATTTATTTATTAAATGTATTAATGTTTAGTCAAATCTAAATAAAAATCGGTATGTGTTTAAAATAAAGCACGCTATTAAAGGTTATTATAATGCATGATTTGAATCACGGCTCACGTCCTTCCTGCAGCCATGTAACGAAATATAAAGCTGTTTTATTTCATGTTCTTCTGTGTTCTGCGGATTCTCTAACAATCAGTATGACGTAACTGCTCAAGACGTCGTGTGAAAGCCGAGCTCACGTGTCACACACGTGATAGCTGAGAGTCCTCCGCTCACGAACACACTAAACAACTTTCACACATTTTTTCTTCCAAAGCAAACACAATTTTTGGTTATTTTCTTGTATTTTGTTCTGATGGCTATGTGCTGAAGTTAGAAATTAGGAGAGAAGGAAAGGGTTATTACACTGTTATAAGCTTATCACTGCTGTGAATGGGATCCAATGAGTGATGGACTGCTCAGTATTAACAGGAGGAGGCTGCTGGAAAGAAAATTATTCATTAAAGTATTAATGATAAAACAAAATTACAGTTTTTTAATACTACTTTAAAATGAGGGACGCTCTGCACCTCAACTCCATTCATAATAAATATCTAAAGAAATCATATTTGTTGGTGATGTGGGAAACACTAAAATACTGATGAAATTTCTGCTTTAACCCATATTCACATGAGAGATACAGGATGAATGAATTTAAATATAAACATGCAGGATGAATATGGCGAGACTTTTCTTAGGATATCACCTGTTACAACACGGCAAATTCGGCGCGGCAGCTCACAAAGTGTAGTGCCGCCCAGGGACGTGGCGGAGGACTACACTTCCCAGTCATACCCGCGCTCGAGTTCGCTGGAGTTCTAATTACGAACACCTGCAAACACCTAAGGTTATATAAGGGCCTCCCTAGCATGAGCCGCTTGCGAAGTAACCGCTCAGCAGCCTCGTCTCTGTTTGTTTACTAAGCCGATATCATTAGAAGTGTTTTCCCTAGTGCTCGACTTCACGCTCATCTCTCACTCCGCTTTTGCCTACGTCCCTGATACACAGCTTACCTGTTCTGGCCCGACTCGATTCTTGCTCTGGATTCTTCCTCTCGTCATTCCTCCGCTTGCCCGCGCTTGTCTCCGTCTACGCTTCGTAACAGATTACTTCGCCATACTATGGAGGCAGCGGGCACCTCGGATTGGGAACATGTGATCCTGGAACAAGACCGCGCGCTATCGGTGTGCCGGGATGAGATATCCGCATTGCGTGCCGAAGTCTCGCGACTGAGCGTTTCCGCATCCACCCACGCCACGCCCCCGTTCTCGCGTCACCACCGCCGACCACCCCAGCGCATGTTCAGCCGACACCAGCTGCGCACATTCCAGCGCCGGCTGTTCACACTCCTGCGCCGCCGGCGCATGACCCGCCTCTGCCCACACCAGAGAGATATGCTGGGGAGCCGGAGCGATGCAAGGGCTTCATGTTACAATGTGCGCTGTTCTTCGAGAGTCACCCAGAGATGCCTGAGGTCCGTAAATTGACCCATTTTATGGAATTACTCTCCGGAACAGCCTTGGCGTGGGCCACGGCTGAGTAGGAGCGAGGAGGTGGTGTCAGACCCTCATTAGATGACTTCCTTGCCCGGTTCCAGCGTGCCTTTGACCATTCTCCTGATGGCTGGGAGACTGGTGATGAGCTCATGCAACTCAAACAGGGCTCTCGTACTGCAAGAGAGTACGCGCTAGAGTTTCACGTTATTGCTGCCCGAAGTGGCTGGAACGAACCAGCCCTTAAGACCGCATTCCGCCGTGGCCTCGATCCGGAGTTACTGCATGAGTTGGCCTGTCGGGGTGAACAGCTAACTTTTGATGACCTCCTGGATCTGACCATAAGGCTGGATCGTCTGCGCCGTACTAACCGTCCCATACCGCACGGTTTACTTCCAGCTGAGCCGGGCGCAGCAAGCGAACCAATGCAGCTCGGAGGGGCACGGTCCCACGAGGAGGAGAGGGAGAGAAGACGCGAGGAGTTCCGGTGCTTCTACTGCAGTGAGGACACCCACGCCGTCCACCAATGCCCGCACAGGAGGCGCCGAGGGAACGGGAGGCGCACTGACAACCCACCTTGTCATGCCCGGGTGAGTCCTAACCAGTCTTTTATGGCTCACGTATTTTCTGTACCTGTCGTGATAGAACATTCAGGCTGTTCTTTTGTTCTTTCAGCACTCATCGACTCCGGAGCAGCGGAGAACTTCATAGATGAGAAGACGGCGCAGGAGCTCGGCCTTCCCATACGTCCCCTCCTCCGTCCTCGTGAGCTCCAATCCATTGATGGGTCGCCTATAGGGGGAGGCGTAATATCTCACAGCACACACCCTGTCTGCCTTCAAGTTAGTGCCCTTCACCACGAAACTCTGGTCCTTTACCTCACGGTCTCCACCAGACACCCCGTTATACTCGGACTCCCCTGGCTGGAACTGCACAACCCCCAAATCTCCTGGACTGACAAGCAACTCACCCAATGGTCCCCGTATTGCTTGCAGAATTGTTTGAGGGGCCCCATGGTCCCTTTGGCCACCACGACTGTGGAGAGTCCCCTGTCGCCTACCTCAGTTAAAATTCCCCCCGAGTACCACGACCTCCATGAGGTGTTCAGCAAGGAGAGGGCCAGTTGTTTCCCACCTCACAGGCCCTACGACTGTGCCATTGACCTCCTCCCCGGGGCCAGCCTACCTCGGGGCCGTGTTTACCCGCTCTCCCAAGCGGAGCAGCAGGCCATGGAGGAGTACATTCAGGAGGCTCTCCGGCAGGGGTACATCCGACCGTCCACATCCCCTGCGTCTGCCGGGTTCTTCTTTGTGGAGAAGAAAGGAGGGGGCCTCCGACCATGCATTGATTATCGGGCCCTCAACCAAGTGACCGTTAAGTACCGATATCCGCTGCCTCTCGTCCCCTCAGCCTTGGAACAGTTACGGTCTGCCACCCTCTTCATTAAGCTGGACCTCTGCAGCGCTTATAACTTGAATCGTATTAGGGAGGGGGACGAGTGGAAAACGGCCTTCAGCACCACCTCTGGACATTATGAGTACCTGGTCATTCCGTATGGGCTCGCTAACGCCCCCTCCGTGTTCCAGAACCTGATCAACGACGCTCTGAGGGACATGCTAGGAAGGTACGTCATCGCCTACATTGACAACATCCTGATTTATTCGACCTCCCTGGAGGAGCATGTCCAGCATGTCCGGCATGTACTGCAACACCTCCTGCAGTACCAGCTGTACGTAAAGGCCGAGAAGTGCGAATTCCACCAGCACACAATCTCCTTCCTGGGGTATATCATTAGCCCAAGGGGAGTCGCCATGGACCAGCATAAGATTCGGGCGGTCGTGGAGTGGCCCACTCCGCGAACCGTCAGGGAGTTGCATCATTTCCTTGGCTTTGCAAATTTTTACCGAAGATTCATTAGAGACTTCAGTAAAGTAGCGCAACCCCTGATGTCGCTCCTGAGAGGTAAGCCCAGGCGACTGCTGTGGACCCCAGTTGCCCAGGAGGCTCTGGAGAGACTTAAGCGGGCTTTCACCACAGCTCCCATTCTCAGACACCCGGATCCCTCCAGGCCGTTTGTCGTGGAGGTCGACGCGTCAGAGGTGGGAGTGGGAGCAATTCTATCGCAAAGGTTTGGCGAGAGTCCCAAGTTACACCCCGTGGCCTTTTTTTCCCGGAAGTTGTCGCCAGCAGAGCGCAACTATGATGTGGGGAACCGTGAACTTCTGGCCATCAAGCTGGCCCTAGAAGAGTGGAGACACTGGTTGGAGGGGGCAGTACACCCGTTTGTTATCTTCACGGACCATAAGAATCTGGAATATCTACGAACTACCAAATGTCTCACTCCTCGCCACGCCCGCTGGTCCTTAATCTTCTCCAGGTTCCAGTTCACCCTGCCTTACCGACCTGGTTCAAAGAATGCAAAGGCCGACGCCCTGTCTCGCATTTATGCCCCAGAGCGGCCGACGGAGCAAGAGAGTTACATTATGCCTCCCTCCTGCATAGTGGGCGCCCTGGAGTGGCCCCTAGCACAGAACTTAGCCCGTATTCCCAGCGCAAGAATCCCAGCAGCCTGTCCTCCCGACAAACAGTTCGTGCCTAAGCGGTACCGTCTCGAACTCAGCACCTGGGCCCACACGACTTTGGCCACGGGCCACCCGGGGGCCCGCCGCACTTACCAACTGCTGGCTGAGAAGTACTGGTGGCCCAACATGCCCAGAGAGGTTCAGCGCATCATATCCTCATGTTCCTCTTGCGCTCAGTCCAAAGGCCCACGTGCGCTCCCAGCTGGGAAGTTGGTGCCCTTACCCATACCTGAACGTCTGTGGTCCCATCTGGCCCTCGATTTCATAACCGACTTGCCAAAGTCGCAGGGGAACTCCGCAATACTGGTGGTCGTAGATCGGTTCTCGAAGTCCCTGCGCTTAATTCCATTACCAGCCATCCCATCTGCCTTCACCACAGCGGAACTCCTGTTTCAACACGTCTTTCGCTACTTTGGCATCCCCGACGAGACTGTGACTGATAGGGGGCCACAGTTCACATCGCGGGTTTGGGCCAGCTTTATGAGGAAGCTGGGGGTCGCCATTAATCTCACGTCCGGTTACCACCCCCAGGCCAACGGACAGGCAGAACGGGCCAACCAGGAGGTCATACGGTTCCTTTGGACTTACTGCTCTGCCAACCCAGGGGACTGGAGTAAGTATCTTCCATGGGCAGAATACGCCCAGAACTCGCTACGGCATTCCGCCACCCAGCTCACCCCGTTCCAGTGTGTCTTGGGTTACCAACCGCCACTATTCCCCTGGAACGCGTCTCACATGGACTCGCCAGCAGTGGATGAGTGGTTCCGCCGAAGTGAACAGGTCTGGGAGCGTGCCCATCAACAGCTGGTGCAGGCGTCCCACATAGCTAAACGAAAGGCCGACCGGCGCCGGAGGGCTCACCCTAATTATCGACCCAGGGACCGGGTGTGGCTCTCCACAAGAGATCTGAGACCCCTCACGGGCACAAAGCTTCAACCGAAGTATATCGGGCCCTTCCGAATACTGAGGCAAATTAATGAAGTCACGTATCGTCTGGACCTTCCGAGACACAGTCGCCTCGCCCCGTCTTTCCACGTCTCACTTCTCAAACCTGTGATCTCAGGCCCCTTGGCCACAGCGGTGCCAGAGGATTCCCCACTGGAACCGTTGGAGATAGAAGGCCGCCCAGCCTACCGCGTCCGCGACATTCTAGACTCCAGACGGAGGAGAGGGGGACTTCAGTATCTGGTAGACTGGGAGGGGTATGGACCAGAGGAACAGTGCTGGGTCCCAGCCCGAGACATTCTGGACGCAGGCCTGCATAAGGACTTCCACGCGGCTCATCCAGACAAACTGGCCCCCCAGAGAAGGGGGGGGCCTCAGAGAACTTCGGCTCCCGGAGTGAGCCCTTTGGGGGGGGTTCTGTTACGACACTGCGAACTCGGCGCGGCAGCTCACAAAGTGTAGTGCCGCCCAGGGACGTGGCAGAGGAGGACTATACTTCCCAGTCATACCCGCGCTCGAGTTCGCCGGAGTTCTAATTACGAACACCTGCAAACACCTAAGGTTATATAAGGGCCTCCCTAGCATGAGCCGCTTGCGAAGTAACCGCTCAGCAGCCTCGTCTCTGTTTGTTTACTAAGCTGATATCATTAGAAGTGTTTTCCCTAGTGCTCGACTTCATGCTCGTCTCTCACTATGCTTTTGCCTACGTCCCTGATACACAGCTTACCTGTCCTGGCCCGACTCGATTCTCGCTCTGGATTCTTCCTCTCATCATTCCTCCGCTCGTCCGCGCTTGTCTCCGTCTACGCTTCGTAACATCACCAATTAATAACCGCCGCAAGGCAAGAAATCCGAATCTAAATCAGGAAGTGACCTAAAAGAGTTTCATCCTTACATCGAGTCTGAACTTCAGAAACAGCAGCAATGTTGAGTTTCGTCCACACAGACGTCTCTTTTACCTTTTCTAACAATATTTATTTCATATTTGAGCACATTATTCAGTTTTGATGTTTGTTGACATTTTTCAAGAGGGTGGAACTCCATAAAAGGTTTGTTTGGTGGCTAGTGTGTAGTGATGAGAAGTCTGAGGGAAATGTTGATGTTCCTGATGCTCCTCTGTAGTTCCCAGTTCTCCATTAAATGATAAGAATATAATGTTTACCTTCACACATCAATAAGCATATATGATGGAATTCAGGGCCAAAAGTTATGTTAGTATTTACGTAGGGAACGTTCCTGGTATTCTGAGTCGGGTTACACGGCTGCGTACGTGGATTTTCTGAGCTCCACGTTATTCAAATCACCTGCGTGTAACTCACACCTCCGATTTTTCCAGAATGTTCTTGTGTAGACGGGTTTGAGTTTTACACTAGCGTCTAGACCACCACCTTTAAACGCAAATGCTCGCTTTATATCAAAATAGAAAATGTGGACTTACGAGGGAAATAGTGTAAAAATGTAAACATAAAGATATCTAACATTTACATATAAATATAATGGTTTTTGTCTGGAAATCATGTAACACTGAAAAAAATAATGAATAGATCAGCGGCAGAATTTCCAGTTTAGTCAAATACCAACGTTTAACAAAAAGTACATCATTAAGTCATTGAATAGAAATACGGACATTTACAAACTTCATTTATTGTAGGAACGTGAACATTATATCACTGTGTAAAAGCTACGTAACGATTTAATCACTGTTTAGAGTTTAGCGCTTTACTCTCATTTCCTGTCTTAATATTATCTCAGGACTCATCTCACTTCCTGCATTGTGATGACATCATAACATTTGTGTATCATTTCCTGTCTTGAGATGATGTAATATTTTCCTCCTCACTTCCTGTCTTATTAGTTTCCTAAAATATATTTTTAAAAAATTGCATTACATCACAAAACAAAATAGTGTTTAGATTTCAGCTTCACAACACAACAATTTTCTAACATGGAGTTTTGTGTTGTTGTTGTTGTTAGTTTTGTGTTGTTGTTTTTTTGCGCTCAGCTCAAATTCTGTCATATAATAAACTGAAATGATGTGTGTGTGTCTGTGTGTGTGTGTGTGTGTGTGTGTGTGTGTGTGTGTGTGATGACAGACACAGGCAGCAGGTAAATTTGTCAGTCGTTTCCCATTTTGGAGCCAATTATACAGCCAGCAATCTGTTCACATGTCACTCAGAGGGAAAAATCAACAGTAAGGCAGTTTTTCCCTCCTGTAGTGTGCACTACTTAGCAACGTTTCGACCCTCAGCTGTAACATTTATTTATTATTTTTTAAACACAGCGTTTAATGTCAAAAATAATGCTAATAATGCTAATTTATGTGTCTTGTTAATTGGAGCCGATGTGTATCATGTCCTTGTGTGCAAAATATCTCAGCCTGCACTCAACTGCCTCCTCCAAACACTATTATATAAGCAGCTTGGCTTTGATTGCCCACAGACACACACACATACATACATACACACACACACACACACACGGTGAACAGAGTGGAGTGTGTGAGGGAGTGTGTGTGGGAGTCATGCAGTGGGAAAAGGGCCAGTCGGGGTCTAAAGCCTCAGTGTGTGTGGAGGTGTTACACAAACTCCTGTAACGAACACACACACACACACACACACACGCACACACACACACAGACACACACACACATACACACACAGACATCTCACTAATTCAGTACGGTGTGGGTGAGAAAGCAAACTGACGGCACGGCTCTGAGCTGCAATAAATAATTATATAATACTACTGAAATACTCAAATATTATATTTTATATAATGATGATGATGATGATAATAATAATAATAATAATAATAATAAAACTATTATAATTACAACTTATTTATATAAATATTGCTGAAAATTGACAATTTTTCCATTTCCTTACAGATTATAAAACATCAAAATAACATACATAAAAATATGATAACGATAAAATAATGTAAAATATGCAAATCAAAATAATGAGAAATTTAAGAATTTAATCAGTGAACACACACACACACACACACACACACACACACACACAGTAAATACACAAGTTTTAAAAGAATCTGAATTGGTGCTGCATAAGATAGCTGAGGCTCCTGGATGAGGAAATGACCGAGATTAGAGTTTGATTAGAGTTTGATTAGACTTAGACTCATTTGCATTGATATTTTCCTGAATCTCCACAAACAATATTCCACTTTATTCCACAATATTCCCAACCTCAGGAATGTGAGGTGTCCAGTTTCCGCCTGCCTGAATTATTTTAACTGCATAAAATCCTGAATTAACTTCCTCTTAAGAATGTTCATTATTTAGTGACAGTTTCCTGAATCCTGTCTTAACTAACGTAGCAAAGTTGCTGGTCAAGTGTCCAGTAATCTCATCATATTTTATTCACAAAATACTTTTTTTAGCTGACTCGATTGTTTGACTGTCAACTCATGCTACTTTTCACCAGACTCAGTTTAGGGTGGAGTCAGAGTCGATTTGGGGTGGAGTCATACTCAGGTTGGGGTGGAGTCAGACTCAGTTTGGGGTGGAGTCAGACTTCATTTACAAACAAAAGGTAGTTAGAACATGTTCCCCAAGTTTCTGATAACTAAGGCTTTTGAGAAAATCTGACAAAACAGACTCGTATGTAACGTTCTGTTCATCCGTCTTTGAGTTGTTTTATTTTCAGGAAACAAAAATGCATCCTGATCTTTAATCTTCAAACTCAGTTTATTTAAACATTAAAGACAGTAAATTAAAC
Source organism: Ictalurus furcatus (assembly GCF_023375685.1). Taxonomy (NCBI): domain Eukaryota; kingdom Metazoa; phylum Chordata; class Actinopteri; order Siluriformes; family Ictaluridae; genus Ictalurus; species Ictalurus furcatus. The sequence continues at coordinate 9,396,771 of NC_071272.1, forward strand.
TCGATTCTTTTTTCCTGCATCATGAATCTGAGCTCCGTTTCTGCGGAATCTCATTTAACCCTAACATTAACCCTAACCCTAACCCTAGAGAATAATGAAAATATTTGTTTACTCATTTCACATGACGTCATTATGGTCTGTAATTGGGCGCACGGTGGCTTAGTGGTTAGCACGTCCGCTTCACAACTCCACGGTCCGGGGTTTGAGTCCCGCCGGGGCCGTGTGTGTGGAGTTTGCATGTTCCCCCCGTGCTGTGGGGGTTTCCTCCGGGTATTCCGGTTTCCTCCCCCAGTCCAAAGACATGCATGGTAGGCTGATTGGCGTGTCTAAAGTTTCCGTAGTTTATGAATGGGTGTGTGTGTGTGAGTGTGCCCTGCGATGGACTGGCACCCTGTCCAGGGTGTACCCCACCTTGTGCCTGATGCTCCCTGGGATAGGCTCCAGGTTCCCCGTGACCCTGAGAAGGAGTAAGTGGTAGAAGATGGATGGATGGACACTGTAATGTTTACTGGATTTAACATCAAATTCAGAGTTTTTTAATCTTCTGAATCACTTCCAGCTTTCTGCTACAATTTCACTTTTACATTCTGGGAGGCGGGGCCCAGGGGGTGGGGCCTAGTGATGGGGCAGAGTAACACAGATCTGTGTTAATGATGCATTCTCGTCACACAGGAGTGACTGTAATTACTGTATTCCACCCGAAGAAAAGGATCCGAGTCCAGATTCCTGATCTCTCCAATAACTGACTAAATTTATTTTACATTCCAGATTATAATGAACAACAGAACAGTCTCGAAGTTTTTAAAATAAATTATTAGACAGTTCTGTAATTTCTCTGTGTTAATAACAAACACACACACACACACACACACACACACACACACATACACACGACTGAAATAAAGCAGGAAGTTTATAAAGCACTCATTCACTTAAACTCTTAAATCACAAGTTTATATTAATGCTTATTGATGTGAAGAGAGAGAATAGAGGGAGAGAATAGAGAGAGAGAATAAAGTGAGAGAGCTACATTAAATGCAGCTATAAATGGATAAAAATTAAGACATGTCATTCATTAATAAATTTAAAAATATAATCGTTGGTGAACTGCTGTGGTGTAAGAGAAATAAAACACACGGGGATGTGCTGTTATAGGAAAATAATATAAAAGTTCATCTCTACTAAATATATAAGACTTTTTTATCCCAGACTTTCTCAGGTAACTAAAGGTACTAAAGATTTTCTTAAAAGTACTAAAGGTACTAAAGGTACTACGGGTACTAAAGATAGGACCCACAATAGTGTCTATATCCAGAATCCCCTCAGAATAAATGTAGACGTGCACTTAATTTCGCAGGTTATCCTGAAGGTAAACTCATTCCTTTGTGATCTACATTAACACGTTTACATTCTCTTACTGTTTATCATTTCTCCAGATTCACTGATGTGCTACTGAAACTTTATAAATAAACATTTTTCATAAACGTATGGTCTGTAAATATATTTCCTGTGTTTTGTGGATCGTCTCTGACCCTTTATGCTCCTGACCCCACTGACGCACTTTTATTTTTAATCACACAATTACTCTGTACGGTACATTTACTTCCCTAAAGTAAAAAAAAAACAAAACTGTGTAAATGCAGCATCAGATTTCTGGTCCAAATCTGTACCTTTAATCAGTTCGTAGATAGTAAAGGTACTAAAGTTACTAACAGTACTAAACAGTCTCGATGGTTCCACCGCAGTGATAGTGTTTTCCCCTGGCTTTGTACAGGGTGTGTTTACTTTCACAGATTATCACATTACAGTGAAGATGAGAAAGTTATTTTTCATTTACTCTACATGACATTATTTATACTCGTATATTAATAATAGTTTAGAGTTTCAGCGTCACAGGAAACTGAAAAAACTGTAAACATTATCTCTCTGGATTGAGTCCGACGTGTTCTCTTTTATTCACGTGTTAAAGTGTAGCTGCAGCGAAAGACGAAAGCCACGAATGCTATGCCGTTTTCCTGTTTCTCACTCACACACTCCTGTTTCAGAGCAGCACTGAGACCATAAATATATCAGGGGATTCAATCTAAAATAGTGTTGTACATGTACACAGTTTACAGTGTGGATACACATAGACTACAGCAGGAGAGACAACCATGTCACACACAACTACACAAAAACCTGCAGCTTGCACAACCACACCACTTCAAATAATACACTCCTTAATGTTTTATTGTGTTCGCTAACTTTTATATATTTATCTGACAACTTCACACACACGCACATACACACATACACACAAACACACACACATAAACATAAACACACACACACACACACACACACACACACACACTTGTATACACATATACACCCACACACACACATACACACACACCCATACACACACACACACACACACACACACACACATATACACACACACACACACACACACACACACATACACACAAAGAGTTTCTTTCTTACATATAAATGTATAGATAATGTATATTTTGTGCATTTAAAAATAGTTTCAAATGACAACTTAATGATTTTTATATTTCAGATCCGTCTCAAGCAAGAACAAAAAACCCTACACCTCTGTGTGCGTGTGTGTGTGTGTGAATATAAGGTAAAGATGTGACTTACTTGCCCAGTTCTTCATAGAGCTGGTACTCCTCTGTGAAGCGAGTGCAGGTGATGGTTGCCATGCTGGATCCAGGTGGCGTGTGTGTGTGTGTGTGTGTGTGTGTGTGTGTGTGTGAGTGAGTGTGTGACACTCTGGAGCGTGTGTGTGTGTTTTGAGGAAGAGGATGCCGATGGGAAGCCTGCTGTTTCTGGAACAGAAGAAAATGAGATCCTCATATACGAGGCTTTTTCTTCTGATTTTTTTATCCAGCTCGCCCGCTCTGTCCGTCTCGTCCAATCACATTTCTCACTGAATACACAGCGGCGTTGTCATGGTAACTGCATCCCTCCACCTCCTCCTTTCTCCGTTTCTTTGGATAAATGAGACACTGCACATCCAAATGGGGAAATTCACACACACACACACACACACACACACACACGTCAGTATAGTATCTCCTCCTGAATCTTCACTGATGAGATACAGAAAGAGCTCATTTTACATTCCACACTAATGCTCAAAGCTGTCTGTCTGTCTCTCTGTCTGTCTGCCTGTCTGTCCGTCTGCCTGTCTGTCTTCCTGTCTGTATGCCTGCCTGTCTGTCTGCCTGTGTGTGTGTGTGTGTGTGTGTGTGTGTGTGTCTGTGTGTCTGCCTGTCTGTCTCTCTTCCTGTTTGTCTGTCTGTCTTCCAGTCTGTCTGCCTGCCTATCTGTCTGCCCGTCTGTCTTCCTGTCTGTATGCCTGCCTGTCTGTCTGCCTGTGTGTGTATGTGTGTCTGTGTGTCTGCCTGTCTCTCTCTCTTCCTCTCTGTCTGTCTATCTTCCTGTCTGTCCGCCTGTCTGCCTGCCTGTCTATCTGTCTGTCTGCCTGTCTGTCTGTCTGTCTGTCTGTCTTCCTGTCTGTCTGCTTGTCTGTCTGTCTGCCTGTCTGCCTGTCTGTCTATCTGTCTGTCTGCCTGTCTGTCTGTCTGTCTCTCACTCCTTGTATCTGTCTGTCTGTGGTGTTCAGTCCTGGTTGTGTTTGTACAGAAGAGCAGAAGGTCCGTTAGCTTGGTGTCTGATCATCAAACACACAAACTTTACACATGAAGTGCTGCACTCTGTATTTATATTTATATCTTTATTTCTTATATATTATATTATATTATATTATATTATATTATATTATATTATATTATTATAGTATATGTGATATGCTATTTCTCAGTGGTTTATGTAGACAGTGTAGTGGTGACGGGTCAGTTGGGTTAAAGACGCCTCTTTCTGACTGAACTTTTGATGCGTTGCTATACAGGTTGCTATGTGTGCGGGTGCCAGAACGCTGGTATATTAAACATATAGTTGGTGCTGCAGATAAACTCGACCTCAACCATAACATAAGTACTGCAGTTTACTGAAGCTGCACCAACATGCAGATCAAGTGTTAATCTACACTAAACCCTAAATCACATCAAGGTGTTCAGTGAAGATCACTGTGTTACTGAAATATATGAAGTGTTAGCTGCTAGCTCGCCTGAGGCTGTACGCGGACGTGACTGCACTTACTGCTTATGAAAGCATTTCAGTTTTATACTGAGGTTCCTTCCAGACAATCTTATAAAATATCCACTGACTTTCAGAATGAATGTAATAAAATATGTTGAGTTGTACAGTTTAGTAAAGTCCAGTACACAGCCAGGCACAGTTTTATTTCAGCAACACAGTGACCCTGTGGTTTATACAGCCGAATAAGATAACGCTAGACACGTGTTTGCACATCAGACCTGCAGCTGAACTTCCTTCATAAACACTTGTTATTGTGCTGTTTAGAGAGCAGTACAGGATTCAGTACTCAGTACTCAGTATTCAGAGACACAGCGATGATAAAAACATACAGCGTGGTTTTATTATCAGAATCAACACTGAGATATTCTCACGCACCCACACCCACACATACACACACATACACACTTAAAGCCACGCTGACCCACAGCTCGTGCTGTACAGAGACAATAGAATATAAAAGTGGAGTATAATTTGTGTTGTAATAAGTGATCGTGTTCAGCTGTATGGCCCTGATGATCTCATTATTCCAGTGAATTAACTAAATTAAATCTGATCTCTGACTGCACACACACACACACACACACACACACACACACACACACACACCATCAGAAAGAAAAGCAATTCACTGTAAATCATTAAAAAGTTTATGTAAATTCCTGAATATATTTAAATATTTTCTTATTTATATGTATTTAACTATTTTAAACAAATTATTATTATTATTATTATTATTATTATTATTGTTATTATTATTATTATTATTATTATTATTATTATCAAACATTACTATGATTAAATTTTAATAAATTATCTAATATATACATTTATTTATGTCAGAATTCATAAAATGATATTTCAGAAGGTGCTGCATGGTGCATTTTTATTTATTTATTTATTTATTTCTTATTTTATCAGTCAAGCCTGATCTTACATGTGGTCATTATCCTTCACTGATATAAAACCAGTATCACAATTAAACCTGAGATTTTTTTCCAGCTTCACTCTCTGGCATTTCAGCGTAAACAAAGTAAAGGTTTTTATTTTTTGTTAAATGATGAAAGTGTTTAAACGTGAAGATTAAATGTAGAATGTTAAATTGGTTTATGGAGCTTAGGCAAATAAAATCACCTACAATCACACTGACCATGTTTCCTGTTGTGTTCATAAAAAACACCACCATGACTCAATGATCAGAAAGTTTCTCCGAAATAAAACCACCTGAAGAGTCAATTCAACACAAATAAGTTTCACATCAACAGCTTCAGCTTCTATTTACACCTCACACTGTGTTCATTTAACAATGTGAATAAGAACAAACCACACACATATATAAATACACACACATACACATACACACACACACACAAATACACACACACACATGCACATGCACATACACACACATACACACACACACATACACACACTTCCTCCAGTGCAGAATGTTGAGAGTGAAACGCGACAGAGACACAACAAGGTGAGCTTTAATTCTTTATTTATTTTATTGTGTGTTCAACAGGGATGAGTGGCACAGATTCAAATTCATACAACATAAATACTGAAATAAAACAACAAAAAGAGGAAAAAAGAAAGAAAGTCAGCAGGAAATATGACCAGAAACAAAGAATGATAAAAACCCAGAAAACAAAAATAAAGAAATACGTAAACAAGTAAACATAGACATATAGATCAATTAAAATAAAATGTATAAAGGACAGATTGATTTATATTTATATATAAGTCTTATACGTCTAAATTTTCTTAGTCGCATACACATATCACGGCGTGGAGTAAAATGCTTTTTATGACTGTCTGTGACATACAGTAGAATTTACATAGAACAGAGTTTATTTTTATAGAGTTAGACAAAGGAAACTTTTTTAAAATATAAATATATAAGGTAAGTGAAGATGGGACAGAAACAGTTTGACTGTAACTGGGATAAAGTCCAGATGTGTGCAATATTATGTAATATAATGCTGTGTAACAATAAGGTGAGGTAGTGGACTGAAGAAAATTGCTCACACATATTATTAATATTAATAATAATAAAATTATTTTTTAAATAATAAGAATAGAAAATAATAATAATGAATGTTGAATAACTTTACTCCAACTCCAGAATCTGTGTGTATCATTTGTTTATTTCTTTGTTTGTTTATATCCAGTCATTTGAGCCCTTGGTCACTAACCTTTAGTCCGATCATGTATTTAAATCTGTGTCCAATGTGCACTAATTATATTATCAGAAAGAAAAGAAAACCATTTGCAGATGATGTGAGTTTCTGAATTGTTGCTGTTTAAATGTACAGAAGTGAGAATGTTTATATATAGGAAGGTTTTTATGCCATTATTATAAAATACTTTGACACACAAATGGCAGTGTATCGGTTTTATTCCTGAATAATAAACAGTGTGAAATGTTGTTCCTCTGTAGAGGTGAGATGGTGCTGGTGATGCTTGCTGTGCTGATGGCAGGAGCAGTGAGCGGTGAGCTACTGCCGCTTTATTATTCTTTATTTCTCTTTTATTCACTTCACAGTCTGTGGCTTTACCCCTTTATCCTGTCCGAGACACAATTCTGACAATTATTACATTATTATGGTCATACATGTGCAGCAGGACGAAGTTTAAATGGTCCTACATCAGTCTAAATCATGTTAGAATTACACTGAATAGAGTTTATATACAGCGGATATAAAAAAAAAAATATATATATATATATATATATATATATATATATATATATATATATTTGTACACAATATATATAATGGCTCATGTGACTTTTTTTCAGAATGAACCAATCGCATTCAAACTCAAGTTCCAGAAGTAATCATCATACAGCGGTCATTACTGAGGTCATTACGCTATTAAGACCCCTCCCCCACACACCTATAGCGTTAAAAACAGTGTTACTAAGAAAGCGGACTTCAATACACTGAAAAAGACATTATTCACATCACATAAATATATATATAGAATTTCCTACATTCTTTTGAATATTCATGGATAAAATAAAATATCAGATGCCGCGAGTGAACCTTCTGCCATCATTTACACATTTGAATGGCCATGTAATACGAAGCAGTGTGATAACATGAAATAAAAAACGACCTTATATGGTCATGGGTGTTGTTTCAACTCGGGTCAGCTTCATCCGCTGCTATTGTCGAGTAACTGTTTAACACCGAACACAACAGTGCTTCACCTTCACGTGTTCACTGAGAGGAGGATAACGACTGAGAGGCAGGAATTTGGACAATAGTTGCTGCAAGTCTTTTATAACCGACCAGTCGGTGTGCGAGAAGGCGGGACTTACAGAAAGGGGTTAAAGCAATGCAAACATGCGCATATGTGATGCAGTATTAGACCATAAACACATCATAACGAAACTAAAGCTGAATCCTGGACATTTTCTCAAATTTAGACGCTTTTTTAAGGTCCGAGGACATGTCCCGGGAAAAGAGGACGTACGGCCCCCTAACAAAAACATTTCAGAGAACAATTTGTGTTCATTTCTACCAAATTAACTTTGCCTGAAATTTATTAATGCCTGCATCAGTCGGTTGTTCACATGAGTCACAACTGGCGAGAGAGAACCAGAACTATAATCAAGCAGCTGTCTGTATTGTGTTCTATCAAAAGATTAATTTCTTTGGTTTTAAATAAATAAAATTGTAATCCTGATAATATTCTAGTTTTTTACTGAATGTACCTGTAATCTGATAATTTTGTTTTATGACATAACTGTAACGGATTACCACTGTTTTATATCCTGAATACATAACGCCATCCCATGTATTCTGTTACTCCCCAAACCTGTGTGTGTGTGTGTGTGTGTGTGTGTGTGTGTGTGTGTGTGTGTATAATGTATAGAGAGTTTGCGCTTATGTCTATACATATATACGTATTTATACATCCTGTATATACTCTTTATATATCCCGGTATTGTTCTCCTTACTATCTCATTTAACTCTTCTTTCTTTTCTTTTTGTCTTTTTTTGGCTGCTGCTGTGACACCCTAATTTCTCCATCTGGGGATTAATAAAGTATTATCTTATCTTACCTTATATATATAAAGTTTGTGTGACCTTCACACCCAAATGTGCTTGTTGACAAATATTTTATTTCTGTATATTTTTGTGTTGCATCAAAATGAAATCATAATTAAATGTAAACCGATCATTATCTCTGGTTTTTAGGTGACTCGCTGTGTGATTTCCCGCCTGCACCGCTGTATTACGGGATTTTGGGAAAACCGGTCTTCCTGCACATCCCGATTCCCTCAAACACACACCGCTTCTGCCTAAAGAAGGACAATAATATTATATTACAAGGTAAAAGAGAAGATCATATGCTCCGTAAAGTTTATAAAAACGGTGTTGAGTTGTTCAGCAGTGGATCAGTGAAGATCAGCCACTGTGTGAAAAACCACTCAGGAGAATATCAGTGGGAAACGTTCCACTCTGACGGAAAAGTGCAGTGTGACGTCACCTTCACGCTCCAGATTCACAGTAAGTTCAGTGACAAGAATTAAATAACTCTTTAGAGAATATCAGATTTCCCTCACTGTCTGAGTCTAATCTACACTTTGTTCTTATTGTGTGTGTGATGTTATTAAACACTCTTTTAAAAACTCTATTCAAAGCTAACAGGCTCCAGAGCTTATAAACAAAAATCAATAAGAAAATCTGATGCATCAACATTATTTACAGATTCTGTAACTGACAGACAGAACATTACATAGAGCCGAGACTAATTAGCTCAGCTTCAGCAAATAAGCAACCATGCTAACAGCTAGCTAATGTCTGCAGAGGAGACTCAGCTAAGGATATTGTGAGAAATGCTGAACAACATTTGCACAAGCTAATGACTTTTAGTGTCTTTTAAAGCTATATGCTTTAAACGGAGGATGGAGTACTGAGGGATCCCGCAGAGCAAATTATAAAGAGAAGTTTTACACAGATAATTACACAAATTTTCTGTGTGTTGTGAGCATTTTCATTCTGTCTGCATTATTTGGGAAAATATTTACATCTTGTCTACAGACAGATGATTATTTTGCAGCGCAGAGTGGAAACACTAAAGACTTGTGGATTCTAATGTGCTAATATTTGGCTTAAATAGACGTATAAATTACAGATGGGTTCACACAGAAGACTGACACCACTTCCTGTGCAGCCATGATGGTTTCTCTAGCCTCTCTACGCCCTCTAGCGGCCATGTGACAAATATCACTTCATAAGTCTGTATTATAGAATTAGTGTATATTTAACTCTTTTTTTTTTTTTTAACTCTATTGGCCTTCAGTTTAATATTTACTTAAATCTGTATATAATGTTCAAAATGTAATACGTTATTTATTATATTATTGTTATTATTCTTTATTATATTAAAACGTTTCCTCTTCCACATTCCCTCACACAGATCATCATCATCATCATCATCATCATCATCTCTCCAGTCCTGACCTTCACTCTCTCTGTCAGCCATCTGCTGAATCTCAACATTCTTCCAACAGCATGAATAAAAACAGCGAGTCGTTATTAACACCAGACTGTTCTTCTACAAAGACTGCACTGAGAGAACAGATCTGTGGTCAGACACGTTCATCATAATAATAATAATAATAATAATAATAATAATAATAATAATAATAATATTTACACCACAGTGCTGCTGTTGAGTTCTGGACTGTGATTGGTCAGAAGGTGCTGATTAGTTTTCTATAACAGCGGCTCTGACAGCAGTGCAGGTTTATATTAATGCACTCGTTCTAATACGTTATCATTTTTCTTGTAACAGATGCTTCACTAATAATAAACTAATTTAAAAATACATTTAATTGCTGATATGCGAGTAGAAATGTGTTTATGTAATGTTTATGGAAGGAGTCTCCAGTGTCACTGCTTGTTAGCCTACATTAAATGTAACTATAAATGGTTAAACATATGATGTGTCATTCTTTAATAAATAAATGTTGTAATTGTTGGTAAGTTGCTGTGGTGTAAGAGGAATAAAACACTTGTGGACGTGCTGTTAAAGGAAAATAATCAGTACCCTGTTGTGTTTAATTCCATGAGAGAGAACTCCAGATTATACTAGAATTAGGTGAAACAAACTTTTTTCCTTTCGTGAAATTTTTGAGTTAAAGTGTGAGATGAACATCCACTCTTTCACATTCTGATGCGTTTCCTGTAGAAATATTTGGTTTTGTTGTGTGTGTGTAGTGGACAGTAAAGTTTTCCTGTTGCTGTGTGGAGCGATGGCAGTGTTCCTCACACTCATCACTGCAGTGTGCTGCCTCACCATCACACTGAAGACCACATCACAACCCTGTGATCATTCCCCTGGTCAGACTTCATTTTATCTGCTTTATGCGATTGGTTATTTAAGCTGAGCATAATAAAGTCATTTAAACCAGGTTTATAAAGATGTTAATTCATGATTTGGATGAGATAGACTTGTAGCTGCACTGAAAAACTAAAGTCTCCAATCAGCTCTTCTCTAATTTTCACTTTTCTCTCGTTCTCTGTTTGTGAAAGACTTCATTCCCAAAGTCGACATCTTATACGCAGAAGTGGACGTTCGTAGCGAAAGAATGAGAAAGAGGAAAGAAGCTGAAACTCTGGAGAGTGAGACAGCGATTTACTCCGAGGTGGCACAGGAAATGAACCGGGAGACAGGAAATCGAACTTTCACCACATACAGACTGAATTAAATTAACCGAGTCCATTATTCTGCTCAGGAATGCTTCTGATTTACCTGTGTTGCTAAGCAGTACCCAAAGGGGTGCCAAAACTTTTTAACATGCTTTATATATACTTTTTAGTTGTTACATTTTTTTTTTCAATCTGTTAAATACATTCAGCAAATAAATAGTAATACATTTGCAGGAATACATCTGAAGCGATGAAGCGTGATTTCCTTCTGTGGGTGTTATTGCATTAAAGGTGCCAAAACTTTTACACACAACGGTATATAATATTTACCTGCTCCAGTTCCAGTCTTCTTTATCTGCAGAATAATTATTCATCAGCTCCAACTGTACACCTTATTGTAACTCCGCCCCCTCATAATGTTCACTCTGCAGCTCCACCAGCAGGAGGCGACACTGCGCTGTTTCTAACAGACACTCACTTCAAATACACAACTTCACAGTGACTCACACACAGGGTTTAATCATCTAGTGCACTACAGAGGAACCGCACTGACACTGCGTACACCCTGTGTAGAGAGCCTGTGTACTGAACACAAAACTATGAGTTCTGTTAAAAAATATTTTATTTAATAATGAACAAATGATAGATAGACCAAGAAACTGAAATAAATAATAACTATAAATAAACCTGAAAGTTTAAAGTTTATGATAAAATGATGCTTTTACCTTACTATGAGCAGAGAAAGAGACAGAGAGGCAGACAGACAGAGACAAAGACAGAGAGAGAAAGACAGACAGACAGATAGACAGAGAAGCAGACAGAGAGAGAAAGACAGACAGACAGAGAAACAGACAGACAGAAAGAGAGAGATAGAGAGATAGACAAACAGAGAGAGAGATAGACAGTCTGTCTCTGTCCCAAACACGGTTTTCTGTCTCTTAATTCTTTCTCGTCCAAGTTCCAGGAAACGTGTCATGGACGAAGCACAGCTGCTCTCCACATTCCTGTGTGTGTTTGCGTGTGTGTGCGTGTGTGCATTCCTGCTCTCCCCTTCTTAACTCTACACACAGTTCGGCTGTGTTCCAAATCACACCGAATGAAAGCCGAACTGGTCGTTACACACAGCAATACATTATCTTTATTAAATAAAAGACAAGTCACATTTGTTATCCGTTTATAGTTACATTTAATGTTGTATGAATGTCAGTGACGCGTTAGTTCCTTCCTGCTGGATCTAGTGTCAGAGCTGCTGTTATGGAGAATTCCTCCTGACCAATCAGAATGCAGAGCTCAGTCACAGCGCCGTGATGTAAACGGCTGAGAAATTATATTAGAGAACAAATGGTTTACTGGAGCTATGTAGCTAATGCCAACAAAACTTCCGACTTTAGGAATAAAAAACAACAAGAGCTGAGAGCGGTGGAGGAAAGAAAGGAACGAGGGATCTGGTGGACTGCGGGAGAACCACCTGAGGATCAAACTTCTATATCGAGTTCCTCCAGAACACGTCATTACAAGTCGTAAAATTCATTCTTAATGTTCATAACACACATGTATCAACAGGTTCAACACTGAAACTACACGCATACACACACACACTGCTGAGGAAATGAACATCTCACTTCTAAACACTGATCTGAAAACTTTATTCACCATCTCTCACATTGTACACACACACACACACACACACACACACACACACACACACACTCACACACACACACAGTCACACACACACACAGTACAACTGTATTAATGTGCTCATTATGTCTCCCAATCATTATTCCTATCGTTATTAGAAGTTAACGATAATGACACACTGTAATTATAGTGAAGTAATAAAAATAAACTTGTGGTGCTTTTTTAAAGAAAAGAAAAATTATCCATAAATGTATAAATCTAGATGATGTAATAATTATGTAAATTACATAAATGATGTAAACAAGTGTGGAACTGCGGTGTACCAGTACATTGTTGAGTAAACACTCTCGCTATGTCGTGATATCGCTAACAAATTTTTTCTCGACATCAAACAAAAATATTTCTTTATGTCCAGTAAACAAAGTCATTTTGCGTAAAGAAAGTTACGTTATATACGTTATAGACCTAACTAACTTTCGTTTTCTCAACTACACACAGAGTTAATATTGACCTGATTATCAATGGATAAAGTTTTAGGGATTGCGTAGTTCTGTCGTCTTTCACAGGTTTATCCGTTTTGACGTTTCCACGGTGATGTGGAGGCTCAGATAAGACAGTTCATCATCACCAGTCTTCTAGAGTAAAAGATTTCCTCTCATCTCGTCTCAAACCGCTCGTCTCAGATGTCTGAGATAAAAACCCTGCTGTGTTCGAGATCAGAATAAAACTCTGACCACAGATTGGACCGTCATCTGTTCTCTCAGACTCTGAAGCTGTGAAAGAGGAATCTTTGTTAGAACTGAGTTGTTTTTTTTGTCTTCTAATGATTCATCAGTGTGTGTGTGTGTTCGGATTTCTCAGAAACAAAGGTTGCTTTCACAAAATTCTTGATCAGAAGCCTTCAGTAACGCTATTGCTGAGAAATTTGTGTGTTAGAGAGGAAGACCACACCCATATAAAGAGCAAAACCATGCCCACAGAATGAGAAATGTCACACCCGCAGAATAATAAATGCCACGCCCACGGAATGAGAAATGCAACTCCCACAGAATGAGAAATGTCACACCCGCAGAATAAGAAATGCCACACCCATGGAATGAGAAATGCCACGCCCACAGACTGAGAAATGTCACACCCAAGGAATGAGAAATGCCACACTCACAGAATGAAAAATGCCACACCCATGGAATGAGAAATGCCACACCCACAGAACAAAAAATGCCACACCCATAGAATGAGAAATGCCACACCCACAGAATGAGAAATATCACGCCCACAGAATGAAAAATGCCACATCTCCAGAATGAAAAATGCCACGCCTACAGAATGAGAAATGCCATGCCCACAGAATGAGAAATGCCATGCCCACAGAATGAGAAATGCCACACCCACAGAAAGAAAAATGCCACACCCATGGAATGAGAAATGCCACACCCACGGAATAAGAAATGTCACGCCCACAGAATGATAAATGTCACACCTACAGAATGAAAAATACCACACCTAGAGAATGAAAAATGCCACGCCTACAGAATGAAAAATACCACAGCTACAGAATGAGAAATGCCACACCTACAGAATGAAAAATGGCACACCCACATGATATCACCACACTAGGGAATACTGGTTAAGTGTTCTCTCCTCTTTGTGCTTCCTCTCTCTTTATAAAGGCGTTGTGATGAAGAGTTCACGCCTCCATCACTGCCTCGTGTTCTGTTTCTTATCGTCTTTACATCACAGTGTATCTGAGAGAAACTAAACCCTTTCACTTTCACCCACATCTGAACTGATGTGACGTCTGAGAGCTGGGATCCTCCATGTGTCACTTTCTGCAGACTTTTAAAGCATATGAAGTTCATGTTTCTGTTTTACAAAACTGATTAAACACAAACTGCTGTCTTGCGTGTTTTGAGGTGTGTGTGCGATGATTAAGCGGTTCACATGATGCTAAACTGGAAGCTAGCTTTTATTACTAGCAACATTATCCTCGTAGCTCGAGCGCAAGTCTAAAGAAGTAAACTTATTTGGAATGAAGCCTGAACTGGAACTTTAAGCTATAAGGCTAAAAAGATTAAAAGATTTTTTTTCTAAAAACTGAAGTGTACTTTGCAGAACTTGCCCTCGTCTCTCTTCAGGGTTCCTCATCAAAACATTTAAACTTTTTACACACTGATTTCTTACACTTTCAGTTTTCCTGCTAATGTTTAAAGGTTAGTAACTCTACAAAGAACTCTTAAAAGTTCTGTGCAGCACAAGAGGATTTCCTTTTCAGAAAATGTTCCAAGTAGAACCTCTGTAGGAAACATTTGTTCAGAGAAAAAGGAAACTAGAACCTTTAGAACATTTGATTCTATATGAATTTTATATTAATGCTGTTCCAGGTCTGCTTTTAAAATGTGCCCTTTGGGTTCCTCTCTCTTTTATGAAGTGTTTGTAGAGTGATGTGACGTCTCGGTGCGAAGGTTCCGGATCCCTTCATATTCTACTGGCCAGGATCTTTTTGTTGAGTTTCTTAAAGAACGATTGGACATTGCAGAGCCTGCACTTCTTCCTCTTCCGGTTCCTTCCTCGCCTGTAGTAAACTCCCTCCCAATTCACCTCGTTCTCCTCGTCCTTCACCCACGGTCTCCAGGCCCCACCATTGTGCTGCGGATCGGCGCGCGGGTCGTCGGGCGGGTACCGGACCGCTGTGGCTGTGCTGTTGTAGAAGGCCAGGCGCTGGAGGAGCCTCTTCACCACGTCGGGTCGGTTCTCCGCTAGGTCGTTTCTCTCACATGGATCTGCCGTGATATTAAAGAGCCAAATCGACTTCTTTTCCTTGTCCACGTTCCCTCGTTCCAGGTTCCACCATCCAGTCGGGAAGCTGGTTAACACCTGAGGAGGGATCCAGTCTCCGTGACCTGGATCTCCGGTCAGAAGCTTCCAATCTCCGACTCTTATGGCCGCCTGGACTGCCGTATCCCACAATCCCTTGCCTTCCTGCAGTGACCCTAAACCGCGCCGATGCAGAGGATCGATGTTGTGTAAGATTTCAAACCTGGGAGATGCTTTATTCTCACTGATAATGGGCCAAATGTCAAAACCGTCCAATTTCTCATTCTGTGAAATATTTCCTCCGGCCAACCGTACGAGAGTCGGGAACCAATCCGTGATGTGGATTAGTGCTTTGCTAATCCTGCGCTTGTATCGTATTAGCGGGCTGTGCACAAACCCCACCGCTCTGACTCCGCCCTCCCAGTAAGTCCCCTTGCGCCCTCTTAAGGGCCAGTTGCTCCCTCCGGTGAACGGCTGCGCTCCGTTATCTGTGGAAAAAATTATGACAGAGTTGCGATAGTAGCCGTATTTGCGTAGCGCATACGTGATGTTGTGCACTGCCTCGTCCACGATGGAGATTGTCGCTGCGTATTTCCTGCGTGGGACGTTCCCCATGGCGCGATACGGATAAATATAGGATTTGGGCGGTTTTAAAGGAGCATGAGCCGCCTGAAGGGACAGGAAGATGAATATCGGCTGAGACGGATCGTGTGTTGCTAAAATCTTGCGCACTCTCTGAGTGTACAGGTGAGTTGAGTATTTTCCCGCTTTGCTCCACGCTAACGAGTCGCCGTCGTGCAAGTCAAAGCCGCACAGAGATTTCCCATCGCACGAGTAGAACGTGTAATAATCTACGCTTCCCGTCAGCGAGCCGAAGAAGGTGTGGAAGCCGTGGCGCGTTGGGAGGCAGCGTTTACGGTAGAAGCCTAGGTGCCATTTTCCCACCATGTGGGTGGAGTAACCAGCTTCCTGAAGACGCTGTGGCAGCGTGGACACGTTCAACGGGATACAGCTCGGCTGGCGGGGACGGATGATCGAGTGCTGGAGACCCGTGTGGATCTGATACCTGCACAGAAATACAGTCCATCACTGTTAGCATGCTAACAGCTGTAAGAGCTGTCAGAAAGCTAAGCCGTGAATAAAGTTACCTGCCCGTGATGAGCTGGCTGCGTGACGGCGTGCACAGCGGCTGCACGTAATAATTCTCCAGTCGCACACCTTCAGCCGCCAGCTTGTCCAGGGTGGGGGTGTGCAGCTCGGCGCTGTGGTAGCCAACATCGTTAAAGCCCTGATCGTCAGTCAGGATGAAGATGATATGAGGAGGAGGTCTGGGTTTAAACACGCCGCCGAAACGATCCGAGTCACTCTCCACCTGATTGGGCTTCATCCAGTCCCACAGAGCTCCGCCCAGATCCAATATAACAAACAGAACACACAGAAACAACATGGCTGCAGGGGGGCGTGAGCGGGGCGTAAGGGAAATCACACACGTCCATAGAGATGAGAAAGTACAGTGAGGAACATGGGACGAGTTAAAGGTCTGAAAGGCATTCGAGCTTTTCTCTGTCCTCTAAAATCCACTTCTTTTATTGCCATGACATCTTGTGTTGGTTCATGATGTCTGTGAGTTAAATCCAGCGTCCTTCTAATCCAGAAAGCACAAAAACAACTTCCTGACATGCATGCAGTGACTCAGTGGTTAAGGATCTGGGCTCTAGACCAGAAGGTGATGAGTTCAAATCTCAGCACCAAGGTACTACTGCTGTGTGAAAGTTGTTTAGTCCTCAGCTGCCGAATCGTGTCCTGTCTCTCCAAACTGAGCGAACATGCAGGACTGAAAACACATTTATACTAAAGCTATCCTTCATCAATGGAACACCAACACTCTGCTTTAAAAAAAAAAAAAAAAAGAAGAAGAAGATGAAGGAAAATAACAGATAAAGCAAGCAGCTCACTCCACTCTCATTCCAGAATAGGTAAAAAAGTGGTGACCAAAGTAGAAATGAAGCTTTACTCTAACGCACAGCGGTCATTCCTCTGAGTTTCTGCTGTTTCTACAGGTTCTGAGTCTCATCCAACTTCTCCAACTTCAGCTCTGACGTGAGAAACTCAGGGTTGCCAGATCTGCATGAAAAATACCCCAATTACAAACTCTAGATCAGCAGTGTTCAGCTGAAATGTGAGAAAGTCCAGTTAATTCCTTCTTATTTCTTTCTTTTTAAAACGTACCTTTTAATGCATTACCCATTAATGAGTAAATAATAGTTTTTTCTTTCACTCTTCTGCTTCATGCTAATAACGTCGACTCCGATCACTCCTGCAGATATTTTCCAAATTAATTCAGTTGTCATTTAATCCAGCATGACTCTGAACAGGAGAAAGCAGTTACTGAAGATTCTCATGCTAACGAACGAGGCCTTTCTTTTGTATTAAATGTAAAAATCGCTCTCTCCTCCAGGTGTTGTATTCTCATGCACACCTCTACTCTGAGACACATCTGTATTGAGTTTGAGACTGAGAATAAACACGCACGTCTCTGTCCAATCGCCTTTACACATTCTGCTTACACCTTTCAGGACTTCACTAATCAGACCAGAGAGAGGAAAAGAAATTAAAATCTTCCCTTTCTGACCTCTCAAACTCTCTCTGTAGCTGGTCTCAGCTCTGATGAGCTTGCTTTTGTTAAATAATTTAAGCAACAACACATGTAATTGCATAAACTGAAACCGAAGATGTGCTACAGAAGCCGCTCTGGATCGTGTTTAGAGTCGCTGAACTCCACACAGTTTTCATCGGTTCTGCTTAAGCATGTTTTATGTGTTTGCTTCATCACTGATCCAGATCTGCGTTCACCCCAGTGTCGCTCGTGGACATGGAGCGAGCGTTCTGCTGTCACTTGTCTGCGTGTACCATTTATCCAGCGACCAAAATTTAGCCTGCGGCACACGATTTACTATACACAAGCTATCTGTTCTAGCTACAAACACTCTCCAGAGACACCAACTATCTTTTTATTTTCTTCTAAGCTTTATTTTTCTTTATAAAGTCTCTGTACACATTTAATGAGAGGTCGTAGATTACAGGAGAAGAAACCAACGTTATTATTACAATTATTATTCAGTAATTATTTTTTTTTTTATTTCGTTACAGAAGATAACTGCAGGTAGGGAATGAAGCTGTGTGAGGGGTTGAAAGAATGCTATAAAACTACATTTTGCACATCAAGTGCATAATATAGTTATAAAACCTCATTTCTATTTATAATTCACTGGTTTTGCGCTTAAAAGAAATAAATAATCTGCATTTTGCAGTTAATTGATGTTTATATCACCGTATACATTTCAAGAAAACCGAGGACCTGGCAACAGCATACAGCGCGCTCGCGCACTGTATCTCTCACACATACGGTCGCGAGCTGGCGGTTGTGTCCGTAGCCACGCCCCCTCCTCCTCGCATTGTTCAGGTCAAAGCCGTATATGGAGTGCAGAATTAAACTTTCTGCGCGTTTATAACTGCAGTTACGGTTCCTGATCTGCTTCACCTCACAGAAATCCTCAGTGCAAAGGTTTACACACCCTCATGGTACTAGATTTAGAGTTGGAGGATTTATCAGACTCAGGGCCTCATCAAACGTTTCTCTAATTTTCACTTTTCGTTTTAATTCCTTCAAAAAGATAAAAACACTCGGATTGTAGAACACACGCCGGAAGTCTGGAGCAGAACAGCCGGACGTCTGTACTGAAACAGATCGCGTATATGACAAGGGTCATACGCTGGATCTGGTGATTGCTAATGGCTCATTTGTATCGCAGTTTTCATCTATTGACATTGGACTGTCTGATCATTCAGTTGTCTTTTTTAACCTCGAACTGTATCATTCAAGTGAGCCTACCATCCGAACAGTAACCTTCCGGAAGTGGAAGTCTATCGATCACACAGCTTTCTCCAAATCTGTGGTTTCCATCCTAAACGATCTTCATCCCTCATCACTGGAGGAGAAAGTTCTGCAGCTAAATTCCACTCTTGCTGCTAATCTTGACACTTTTGCTCCTCTAAGGTCACATTCACCCGCACTGCTCCCTGGTATAATGACAATCTGCGCTCTAGAAAGGCTGTATGTCGGGAAATGGAGCGAAAATGGCGCCTTACTGGACTGAATGTCTACTATCAAGCGTGGAAGGATCTTCTGGGGGATTATCATGCACTACTGGAGACTGAAAGATCCTCTTACTTCTCTCAGGCTATTGTAAATAATCAAAATAATCCCAGACACTTGTTCCAAACCATAAACAGATTGCTTCAAGTTAATGCTACTACCACTTTGCCTGTTTCTCATCAGCTCTGTGATTCTTTTTTTTTTTTTTACAGTTTTTTAATTCTAAGATTGTTAATGTTCGTAAAGAAATTCCTGTTAACCCTGACTGTGCCACTTCACTCCTTCGTCCATCTGGGTTCACTGGTGCTTCTTTCACTCATTTCTCACTGCTTAATTCTGAGGCTCTCACAAGGGAGGTATCCAGCATGAAATCTACCACTTGCTTGCTGGATCCAATTCCTACGAATTTATTCAAATTGTGCTTCGCTGTGTGGTGCCCTACTATCCTCAGCATTATAAATGAATCACTGGAGACTGGGGTCGTTCCAGCAGTACTAAAGACTGCTGCTGTTACACCTGTACCAAAGAGAGAAACTGTTTCTGTGGATGATTTTAACAATTTTCGTCCCATCTCAAATCTTCCGTTTTTGGCAAAAATACTTGAGTGTGTTGTTGCCTCTCAACTCTGTACTTATCTTACAACCAATAACCTCTTTGAACCCCTTCAGTCAGGTTTTCATAAATTTCACAGCACTGAAACGGCGTTGGTCAAAGTCACCAATGACTTGTTGATGGCCTCTGATTCTGGAGCTACCTCACTTCTTATTCTTCTTGACCTTAGAGCCGCCTTCGATACTGTGGATCATGGTCTTTTACTTACCCGCCTTGAAAGTGTTTTTGGTGTGTCCGGGACAGTTTTAAACTGGTTTAAATCCTATTTTACTGACCGTTCCCAGTTTATTTCTGTGTGGCTTTAGGTCTGACACTTGCTCGGCGCTCACTGGTGTTCCTCAGGGTTCAGTTCTAGGCCCTCTACTCTTCAATATTTATTTATCTCCACTTGGGCATCTGCTGCGATCGCTTGGTCTCCATTATCACTTTTATGCCGACGATACCAAAATCTACATTCACTCTAAATCTGGTGAAAACATTGATGCTTGTTATCTTTCTGACTGTATTTCTGAGATAGAAACCTGAATGAACAATAACTTTCTGTGCCTGAACAGCGGGAAAACTGAGGTTATGCTTATAGGTTCCCGTCATCAAATTCGCAAAGCAGCTCCACTGTCTCTGTTTGTTGATGGCTCTGTTTTAGAGACCCAAAGTAAGCTGAGGAACCTTGGTGTAATTTTTGACCCCAGCCTCACTTTTGATTTTTTTGTTCAGGGCACTGTGAAGGCATCCTTTTTTCATCTCAGAAATATAGCCAGACTACGGCCAATGCTAAACTTATCTGTCGCTGAAAAGTTGATTAATTCATTTGTTGTCACACGGCTGGATTGCTGTAATGCCGTTTTAGCCGGAGTTTCTAAAACCACAATAAACAAACTGCAATATGTTCAGAACTCTGCCGCCCGGATCCTGACGGGAACCAGGAAATGTGACCATATTATGTGACCATATTATATTATATATATTATGTTTTGAAGTCCTTACACTGGCTCCCAGTAAGGTTCCATGTCGATTTCAAGATCATGATGTTGACATACAAGGCATTACATGGATTGGCTCCGCAATACTTATCTGGTTTATTAATCCCTTACACCCCAAATCGCAGACTGCGCTCCTCACAGTGTAATCTGTTAACTGTTCCACAAACAAACCTAAAATCTATGGGTGACAGGGCTTTTTCTGTCTATGCTCCTTCACTTTGGAACTCTCTTCCTTCTGAACTCAGGTAAGCCCAGACTTTTGGCATTTTTTAAGCTCTTCTCAAGACACACTTTTTTAAACTTGCATTCGACTGCTGATGTCTTTTTAGATTGTTTTATAATTATTTTTATTAATGTTGTTGTTTTTGTTCTTATTTTTATTTGTTTTATTTTTCTGTGGACTGTGATTTTATGTACAGCACTTTGAGAAGCTGCTTCAAAGGCGCTTTATAAAATAAAGTTTATTATTATTATTATTATTATTATTATTATTATTTAGTGTTAAACGTCTCATCACGAGAAAGCGGTGTGCGCTTTCCCTAGCGGCCACTAAGTGTACTGCAGTCACTAATACTGAAAAATAAAATAAATAATGACATCATAAAGGAGCTTTAATGAGACCCATTTATTAAACAACACACAGAGAGAGAGAGAGAGAGAGAGGGGTGAGATTAGAGTAAGGTGAAGAACACGTCTCAGACTTTCACACTGACAGCTTTCTCCAGAACTTTAGCCACCTGATCAGCGCTCATGTTGTCCAGAGGAACACTCTGCTCTTTACCCAGTGCTGGAACAATCACAACACAGAGCGGTTATTACATCTTATTTACATTACACACACACACACAGTAACACATAAACAGCTTGTCTGTGCTGAAACACTGAAACAGACTGATGATGGATGAGGAGATGAACTCTACAGAGTTTTAATCTCTCTGGACATGGAACAATCTGGACGTTCTCTCTGAACGTCAGACTGCAGCATAAGTCCGATTTAGCTGGATTACTGAGAGAGCTGGATTAGACTGTTGATGATTTGAAATGATCCAGGATTTATCCTTTCTGTAAATCTGTTAGAAGGCTCAAACCTTCTCAGGAGCAGATTATTCAGTGTACAGATGATTTAAACAAATTTATACAAGTTTTAAATAAACACAGAGAACCATGTGTTTGATGTATTAATAATTCTATTTTATTTATATGGTTAATACGGTTACTAAAAGAAGGTCGGGTTCATCTAACGTAAACGTGTGGAGTAAATATGTCTGATTCTGTGACTGGACACACGTGTGACTCGATTTAGTACGAGGATGTGAGACAGGCCGTTGCAGTAGGAGTCTCTATACTCTACACTGATACTTTACATATTCTTATTATTAATCTATTCAATTCAATTTAATCATCATCTGCATGGTTTGTTTACACAAAAAATTCATTAAATAAATAAAATATAAAGGCCACAATTTTATTCGTTGCAGGACTCGAAATAACAAACTGAGTCTGAAGTGTAATAACTCCCCGACTCGGACTACTACAGCCACATTACACCGACATGCTCACAACTTTCACAAGAAAATAAACCCTTTATTCTTCTCTCCAGGCTTCTGCCAATCACTGACTGATCAGAGTTTTGAGAATCGATATCTATCCACACTATAGGACCAAAAGTATGTGCACCCCTGACCAGCACACCCATACGTGCTTCTTCCCCAAACTGTTAACATAAAGTATAAACCACACAGTTGTATAGAGCGTCTCTGTACTCTGTAGCTTTACAGTTTCCCTTCACTGGAACTAAGAATCCCAAACACTGTTCCAACATGACGATGCCCCTGTGCACAAAGCGAGCTCCACGAAGACGTGGTGTGTGAAGGTTGGAAGAAGGTAGAAGAACTCGAGTGTCCTGCACAGAGCCCTGACCTCAACCCCGCTGAACACCTTTGAGATGAACTGGAGTCTCCTCACCATCATAACATCAGCACCTGAACTCAACCTCACTAACGCTCTTGTAGCTGAATGAACACAAATCCCCACGGCCACGCCCCAAAATCTAGTGGAAAGCCTTCCCAGAAGAGTGGAGCATATTATAACAGCGAAGAAGGAAAAAATCTGGAATGAGATGGTCAGGGGTGCATATAGTTTTGGCCATATAGTGTGTATATATATCTGCTCTTTCCAGGCAAAGCAGGAGTGTGTATGTGTACAGAGTCGTGTGATGACTCAATGATTCAGCTCACCGTATCTCGCCCACAGTCGGGGCTGAACACCAGAACATTCTCTGATCAGGATGGGAAACTCAGGATTCGCCTTCTTCAGGGTCACATAGTGCTGCTGTACAAAATCCCTTCACACACACAGTTACATTTACAGCAGGTTTGTTTTATTCTGGACATAATTTGCTATTTAATTTATGGTTAATTATCATTACTGAATTATTGACCATGATGATTATTATTAATAATCATTAATAATTATTTGACACTTATTTTGAAAGTTGTAGTTTTTGGCTCTAACACTCCTCATATAATTACTTTAATTCCCAGCAGCTGTAGTTTTACAGTGTAAATAAATAACACCAGTAAATTAGTCAACTAGTGTATATAATTAATCATATTAAAGCCATTTCTGACTGTTTGTTTTTATCCTGCAGAAAATATCCTGTCGCAGCTAATACCGAATAAAACTGATTGAAATTATATAACTCGTTGTAATTCTCCGTGTTTTAGGTTTTTATGATGAATATAAATAAATGTCCAGTGAACAGCAGGAAACAAGCTGTGTTGTGAAGGCTATTGTTACTTAGCTAGTGCTAACTCAGCGTTAGAGTTTATGAACAGTAGAATAATGTTAATAAACTCTGTATTAAACTCTTTACCTCGCTCCCTGACTGCCAGCTGAAGTCTGACAGAAATGAAGGCGAATTTCACGGAGGTTTTTACTGAGGTTAGAGCCGATCGCTCGCACTGCGGACGCCGCCATCTTGCTGTCCGACCTTCCCGGAGCTGCTTCTTCTTCTGTGGTGTTTGTGTTTGTGTTCGGAGGATCCTAAACCGCCACAACGCCACCTAGCGACCACCGCACACATTACACCCTGAAACTCTAACACTAATTTCAGTGTTAAATTCAACGATATGGAGATTTGAAAATAAACAATCAAATCTTAATCCAATCTAAATCAAACCTTTTATAATACTTCAAATACCCATCTACTGAATTCAATCAGATGTAAAAAAAAAAAAAAATGTCACTGTGATTTGAATACAGAACATATAGAGTTTTTATGTGCCTTTTTTGCTTAGTATATTATTTTAATGACTAATACCAGACAATGCGTTTAAATGTCCACTTTAATTTAGAAACTTATATTTAAAAAATGAAGTTCATAATTATTGTCCTAAACATTTTAATGAGCATGATAATGTTGTGGGAAAAATGTTATATAAATAATTTCTTCAAATCCACTATTTCTGGTGTTCAGAAAAAGAAGGTACTTTTCGCCCTTTCAGTTCAATATTTTATGCAAATCATAATTTAATATAAAGTAAATAAAATTTCTAAATACTATATAAGATAAATACATACAAATGATTACTAATTATAAGAAAAGAAACTATGTTAAACGGTGAGCTCACCAGGAGGCAGTGTTGACTTTAAAATCGGCTCAAAATATCTCCACTATGACAGAATATTTGTTTGTTTGTTTGTGTGTTTGTGTGTTTGTTCTAAAAATGATTTTTCTTTTCTTGTAGCGGGTTGTCTCCGCGACATTGTTCCGTTTCGGACTGCCCATGCGCAACACTTTCTCGCTTAGCGCAGGCGTGACGCGTGTTGCGCATGCGCAGTGTAAATCCGTGTTCGTATTTGGGTTTTGGTGCTCTTTCGGTTAGCACGAAATTATCCGGAGACATTTGTGAATTTTTATGAATTACAGCTCTCAGAGCAGCAGAACTCGGAGTCATCATGCCTGAGCGCGAGTGTAAGTGTGCTGTAAATGTGTATTGAGTGTGTTATATGCTGTAAAATGTGCAGTGGCTGTGCTATGTGTGTTAGCATGTTTTGCTAACACAGTGTTTTGGAGAATTTTTGAAAACAAACACATCGGATCTCATTTGTATGGAAATATATTAAAGGTGCAGTGTTGTAGTAATACTTTCATTATAAATGATTTATTTGTAATCAGACATATATTCGGCAGACACTGAAAGAGTAATAGTAAGCGATTTGGCAAATATTTGAGATTGGTTATTTGAGATGACCGGTTCAATCCTGAATGGTTCAATCCTGGATGGTTCCTGCTCCCTTTTAAGTGCACTACATTGGGCACGACATTCATGACCGCTGCGTTTAGCGTCCATTAACTCCTTTTTCCTCCAGGTCAGGGCATCAGTAATGTCCCTCTGTAGTCCATTAGGGAAGTGAATTCCTTCATTTCAGTCCAGAAGGGCGCACGGTGGCTTAGTGGTTAGCACATTCGCCTCACACCTCCAGGGTTCAATTCCCACCGTGGCCCTGTGTGTGCGGAGTTTGCATGTTCTCCCCGTTCTGCGGGTACTCCGGTTTCCTCCCCCAGTCCAAAGACATGCATGGTAGGCGGATTGGCATGTCCAAAGTGTCCATAGTGTGTGAATGTGTGTGCACGGAAGGAGCCTTCCCTGGCGCACCCTGGGCAACGTTCAGTATCATACTGCTGAGCGGCTAATCCTTCCACAACGGATATCCTTCCACAGATCCTTCCACAAATCCTTCCACAAATAATAACATTATGAAGTGGAACCTCAACACGAAAAGAAGAGAAGTGCAGAAGTAGATCACACAGTTGGAATAATACGTTTTGGCACCCCCGGCACTGTATCTGTCAGTAGGGCGTGATTCCAGGTGTAGGCAGGTGTTTGGGAATCAGCTGTCTTGTTTGATTCTCAGTTAAACTGTGTGTGTGTCCTGTAGCGGAGCTGTACTCCAACCCTCTGGCTCCAGACGGCCATGACATGGAGGATCATCGATCGGCTCTACAGTGAGTTTTTACCGCTGAGTGTGTACATCACACCTGACTATAAAACACACACCACTGACTCCCTTGTGTCTTCTTCGACATTTTCAGATCCAAGCTGACCAATGAGGACTTCAGGAAACTCCTGATGACCCCCCGGGCCACGCCTTCATCAGCTCCGCCGTCAAAATCACGCCATCATGAGTACGGCTGAGGTTTATTTCCTAAAAGTGTCTATATAATCATCTCAGTGATGATCAGTGTCTATCTTGTGCACTACATATTATACAGTAGAGTTATTATTGCTCTTCCTGCTCCATGTAGAAGAGCTTTAGTGTGCTATGTAGGAATCCTTCACTCACACAGTGCAGTTGTTTCTATTCCCTATGTAGTCTATTTCCATCTTACTCCTTATATACACTTGTATAGTAAAAATCTAGACGATGTAGAGTCAGACAGATAATCATGGCTTCCTTCCTGTTTGTAGTGCACTATATTAGAGCTGCAACAGCTAATCAATAAAATCGATAATAATCAATTATGAAAATCGTTGTCAACGAATCTCATTATGGATTAGTTGGTCTGCACGTGGCACGGGGGGAGATTTACTCATTATGTTACTTCTGTTCCGAAAACACGCTTCGGAGAGTAAATATTAAAGTTGTGTCCCAAATGAAGGACTGTACACTTACATTGTGCACTTTACCGTCTAGTGTATGAATTATAGAAAGGTAATATCATCTCAAATATAACACTAGCGGTTTTTTTACTAACCGGAAGTATAAGCTACGACAGCGCATGACATCATACGCACGTTAGAATTAGCAAACACCCAGAGTCACCGATAATGACTTTCTTCAGTTTACTTTCTGTCAGTGTTACCTTTTATTCCCAACATGACCTGTCACCATCAGACGGAGACAAAATCGTCACGTGACTGAGGAAGAAAGTGTGTAACCTCCAAATCCTCGTAAGACAGGGTGCATTTTAAACACCGTGGAAATTAAACTGATGCACGAGGACAAAGTTATGTTTGTATCCAAAATGCTCCACTGTGTGTAAGGGGCAGGGGAAACTGGTGCAAGCTGCTTAAAATGTTTAGTTTAATCTAAGTTTGTTGTCATTATATGGTGTATTTGCACGCTTGCAGTGTAAATTCTGTCGTTTATTATAACGGAAGTGATGTGTTAGTAACGAGGCCACGTTGTTGATCACGTGCAGTGTAGACGCGCTGATACAGAGTGTAGCGCGAGTAAGATCTGTAATGTCTAATTAAAACATGATCAAAGTAAACACAAGTAAAATAATATTCCTAAAGGCAGCGAGTAACAGAAACCACAAGGTGCAGTGAAAGTGAGTTTTTATTATTAGTTTAGGACTGTAGTTTAATTCGGTGCTTTTTGCGCAGCCATAAAAAATACTATAAAATTATTATTATTTATTTTTATTTATAGTATTTATGCATTATTTTTATGGATGCACAAAAAGCACCAAATTAAACTACAGTCCTAAATTAATAATATATATTCTGATGTGTGTGTATTGGGTTCTTTTCTGTTTTGGACAAACAGTTGTCTAAAGTTTTAATCTGAAGTTTATATTTGTAACACTCAGTTTGTGGATTTTATTTTAAATAAACAAAAAAAATGGTACTGAAAGTTTGCCCCACCCCATCCGATTAATTGAAAAATAATTATGATGAAAATAATCGTTAGTTGCAGCCCTAGACTATATGTTCCTTCCTGCCCTACATAACTGCTTCTATTGCCTAGGTAGTGCACTGTGTGCACTTTGTTTACATCTGTAACACCTCTGTTTCCCAGAATGCCTCGGGAGTATAACGAGGATGAGGATCCTGCTGCTCGCAGGAGGAAGAAGAAAAGGTGCGTTTATTTTTAAACTCCGTAATTTTTTTCTATAAAATAGAGTATATAGGATTTAGAAACTAGTCCCTGCACCCTAACTAGTGTACTAGATGTCCAAGAGAGAGTCATTTCACCTGCTTATTGTCTATAAGTGCAGCCATTGAGACTCTGTGTGCATGTGTGTGTGTGTACGTGTGTGTGCGCGCGCAGTTATTACGCTAAGCTGCGGCAGCAGGAGCTGGAGAGAGAGCGAGAGTTAGCAGAGAAGTACAGAGACCGCGCCCGTGAGAGACGAGATGGCGTCAATAAGGACTACGAGGAGACAGAGCTCATCAGCACCACGGCCAATTACAGAGCTGTGGGACCCACTGCTGAGGCGTAAGTGTGTGTGTGTGTGTGTGTAAGCAAAATACACACCAAAGTATAAAACACTCACATTATTAACCCAAACTCTCTCTCTCTCTCTCTCTCTCTCTCTCTCTCTCTCTCTCTCTCTCTGTGTCTGTGTGTGTGTGTTACAGGGACAAATCAGCAGCAGAAAAACGTCGTCAGTTGATCCAGGAGTCCAAATTCTTGGGTGGTGATATGGAGCACACTCACTTGGTGAAGGGTCTGGATTTCGCCCTACTGCAGAAGGCAAGTCTCAGCGCAGAACCTCCAAAAACTATCTAATGAAGCTCGACCTAATGAACCTCACAGAACTTTGCAGATCTGTTCACTCTCCCTGCCTGTGTGTAGTTGTGAGCGTGAGCAGAGAGAAACATCAGTCAGGGTTTAAATAGTAACTGGACCGCGTCCTAATTTTATCAGCACAACGGAGATGTTCAGTGCAGTAGCTCCGCCCACAACAGCTCCATCTCCTCATCCTCCGTGTTCAGAAGTAAATGGTGTGAGAGGAAACGCTCTGTAGTCTGGTGTAGTGATGATCTGATAATTACAGGAGTCACAGTGTTGATATAACTTGCTCCTGATACTCACCTGCTGTTTTTGTGTGTGTGTGTGTGTGTTCATTCTATGGTGTTCAGGTGAGAGCTGAGATCACCAGTAAGGAGAGAGAGGAGGAGGACATGATGGAGAAAGCACAGAAAGAAGTCAAGTATGACGCTCGTATAGACATGCACACACACATTGACAGACACACTCGCGCGCACACACACACACACATACTATACTAGGGCTGCAACTAGCAATTATTTTCATAATCGATTGATTATTTATTTTATTTTTTTGATTAATTGGATAAAAAAAATTCAAAGCTTTTTCTTGTTTATTTTAAATGAAATCCACAAGCTGATCTACAATCTGCACTGCAAGCATAAATACAGCATATAATCACAATAAACTAAAACTTTAAAGTAACTCGCACCAGTTTCTCCAGCCCCACACACACACACACACTAGAGCATTGTGGATATAAACACAAATTTGTGCTCGTGCATCACTGTCGTGTATCCGTGCTACACGAGCTCCACTTTATAAAGTCTGAAATGCCCCCCTGCCTTAGAGCACTTGGTTTATACTTCCGGTTACTAAAAAAACGTTCCATTTGAGACGATATTACCCTTCTACACTTCATACACTAGACGGAGGAGTGCATAGTGTAAGTGTATAGTACTTCATTTGGGACACAACTTTGGTCTGTATGCTCTGCACACAGACCAACTCATTGATAATAACATTCATTGACAGCGATTTTCATAAATCAATCTTTATTGATTTTCTCGATTAGTTGTTGCAGCTCTACACACTACACTATATTATACGTTTCATTACATTAATCTGAGTTTCTCCAATGACTGTTTTGTAGGAAAGATGAAGATCCTGAGCAGAAGATTGAGTTTAAGACTCGTCTAGGTGAGTGTGTGTATTACAGAATCTTCAGACAGTACACTTCTTCACGTTTAAAGATATTTCAGTATTATAAAGTTCTGATACGAATCTAACATCTGGGTTGGAAATAAGTCCTGAACACTTTATCACAGGCAGCCGTGTGTGTGTGTGTGTGTGTGTGTGTGTGTGTGTGTGCACGGTTTCACAGGAAGGAACATTTACCGCATCCTGTTTAAGGGGCGTCAGATTGAGAGGAACGAGCTGTTCCTGCCGGGGCGGATGGCGTACGTGGTGGACCTGGAGGATGAGTACGCAGACACGGACATTCCCACTACACTCATCCGCAGCAAAGCTGACTGTCCGACCATGGAGGTACCGACCCACTGACCCTCTGACACACCTCTGAGCTCAGACGTTACACACTGCACTGAGAGATGTGGGCTGATATGTAGACAGACAGATAAGCAGAGAGACAGACAGGAATGCAGGTGGGAGGCAGACAGATGAACAGAGAGACAGATGAGAAAATAGACAGCCTGAGAGACAGATACAGGCTTGTAGAGAGAGAGAGAGACAGGTGGATGACTCGGTAGTTGAATGGATAGACGATAGAATCCATAGACAGGTGTTTGGTCAGACAGATTGATGGACTGATGGGTTACATGTCTTAATAGCCTCTTTGGAATTTTTGTGCTAAATTAACCGTGTGTGTGTGTGTGTGTGTGTGTGTGTGTGTGTGTGTGTGTGTGTGTGTGTGTCCAGGCCCAGACCACTCTCACCACTAATGACATCGTGATCAGTAAACTCACCCAGATCCTGTCCTACCTGAGACAGGGGACACGCAACAAGAAGCTCAAAAAGAGAGATAAAGGTCTGTCTGAAGTTCTGTCTGTCTGTAAATTTCTTTGTAATTCTGTTTCCATCTGAAATTAATCTGTTTCTAATTTTTGTATTTAGCAGTGTACATAAACCTGATATGTGTTTGCTGTTTATTGTTGTTGTTGTTGTTGTTTATTGTTGTTGGTGTTTTTGTATTCAGGGAAGCTAGATGAGCGTAAAGCCCCTGAAGCTGACATAAAGTGAGTCTCAGTCTTTTCCCTTCTCTAATACACCTTGAAGTGTAGATCTAGTGTCACTGATCACATGCAGTGTGTCACTGAGTTAGTGTGTGTGTGTGTGTGTGTGTGTGTGTGTGTGTGTGTGTGTGTGTGCGCGCAATGGCGATGATGCTGCAGTATCTTTGATGACATCGGAGACTACCTCCCCACTACATCCAAATCCACGCGGGATAAAGAGAAGGAGCGCTACCGGGAGAAAGAGAGAGAGCGGGAGAGAGAGAGAGAGAGGGAGAGAGAACGGGAACGAGAAGAAGAGAAACGACGTCACAGCTACTTTGAGAAACCTCGAGCTGACGATGAGGTGATGAGTATCGCTACACACCGCTACCCACCATTACACACCGTTACATACCACTGCCTACCGCTACACACCATTACACACATCCTGAACTGTGCTGCTCTGTCACTGATCAATAATCTGTAAATCACTGAACATCTCACACTTGGATTCCTCTATGCAAATGCACACCTTTGTATCACATGTAGAAAGGGGCAGAGCATGTAGTGAATGATGTGTTCCTAATTTGCATATTCATACAATCTGGATTTGGTGTTGGTGCTTCTGTGTTTTTCTGACTAACATTTTTTGTGGATTTGTGAAATTAAGAATTATGTTTGTATGTGTGTGTGTTTTGCTGACCACAGTCTCTTGTTTTTCTCCACAGCCTGTGGAAATGGATAAAGGTAAATGAGTTATTTTGCTCCTCTGGTGCTGTGTGTCTCTGTGTGTCTGTGTGTGTGAGAGAGCATCATGGTGAGTTAATAAATGACAGGAACAGTATAATATACTCAGGTCATATGTTACTAAATAAAATGAAATAAAAAGCGCAGTGTAGCTCAGTGCAGGATGTTAGTGTAATCCAGCTGTTTGCAGCACTGCCACCTGGAGGACACTGTCAGTAACTACCTAAAATAATCATACTACTGTTTCTAATTTTCTGTCTTTTTTTTCTTAACTTCTTTTTTTTTAATTATTTATATAAGATTATCTTGGCTGAGAACTTTGCTGAGTTCTGTAGGAGTTTGACATTGGTGTGCTTGTGTCCCATCGTTTGTCTGTACAGGTCCAGGATCAGTGAAAGACCAGCTGAAACTCATTAATGAGAAATTTGCAGGAGCTGCTGCAGCAGACTGGCAGCAAACATATCCTTTCTTTATTTACACACACACACACACACACACACCTAGCTGATGTTCACTCAGCTTGTCATGTCTTCATCTGTTTGTTTGTTTACGTCCTTAACCGCTCCACACAGCTGGGACGAGACGTGAGGAGAAGAAACATTTGGGAGATTTCTTCGGGATGTCCAACAGTTACGCTGAGTGTTACCCTGCTACGTGAGTATATACGCACACATGCACACACACACGCACACACACATAGCCATATAGGCACACTGATCCTCATAAAATCCTGAAACACTGTTTTCATCTGGTGTGTGTGTGTAGGATGGATGACCTGGCTGTGGACAGTGATGAAGAGGTCGACTACAGTAAGATGGACCAAGTGAGTGCAGAGTGTGTGTGAGAGAGAGAGAATGTGGCATTCACCTGTTATAGCTGTTACAGTTACTGTAAAAACAGTATAAAGCGTCCGTGTGTGTGTATATCAGGGCAATAAGAAGGGACCGCTGGGCCGCTGGGACTTCGACACACAGGAGGAATACAGTGACTACATGAACAACAAGGAGGCTTTACCAAAGTAAGTGCTCTCACACACAGAGGAACCTAATGGCTACCTGCTCACCCAAACACAGCTGAGGGTGCCAGAACTTTAGTGAGAAGTCTGATTGTTGATTTAAAAATGTATTTTTTTGGGGGGGGGCTGTACCTCAAATGCTGTTCTACACTATGTATGAGGGGCCCTAGGCTCAGCTTCTTTATATTACACCCTATGTAGGGGTAAACAGGAAGTGATTGGAGATCTGATTTGGGATCTGGTTCTCTCTCTCTGTCTCTTTGTCTCTCTCTCTGCCAGCTGATGTCTCTCATTCAACAAAAACACACAGATGAATTGTCTTCTGTTGCTTATTTATTTTTATTATCAATAATGGTCATTAATCATTTTAAACAATCACTCACACTCCACAAACACACATGTCTCTAGTTCTTATTAATCTCTGGTGCTGCTGTGTGTGTGTTGCTTAGGGCTGCGTTTCAGTACGGAATTAAAATGTCTGAGGGCAGAAAGACGCGTCGTTTTAAAGAGACCAACGAAAAAGCAGAGCTGGACCGGCAGTGGAAGAAAATCAGCGCTGTGAGTCTTTACACATCGTCTCATGCACACACACACACACACACACAGTTCTACACACACCATCAGCAGTGGAAACTCTGTGCTGAGAGTGCCAAGAGGATCATCAGTCCAGTGCAGTTTGAGATGATCTGTTCTAGAGCTTTAACTCCGAGTTAAATAACGACGCGTTTTGCCTTCTCTCCGATTGCTCACGCTGCAGTACATTACATTTCTAAACCCAGCAGCGGAATAGTTTCATTGTGTAATTAGGGAAATAAAATGTGCACACTTATTCATAAAACCTTTTTTAATCGTATTTATTTAGACTAAACTACACATAAAAGTGCCAGATAAACCATGTTTGTTTCGCTCTGCTTCATGCAGCAGTATCTTTACATCATTATCCGTGAAGTTCATCGTCTTAGACTTTGTCCTGTTCCGTGGCGAGCAGCCTGCCGTGCTTTTTAAAGGGAAGCTGTTTACCATGTATGGCAATTTGGGTGTGTTTCTTTATGCAAATGAGCGTGGTCTTGCACAAGCATTTCGGTGAGATTTTTATTAATTATGTACAATTATGCACAAATTTTACCTTTTAATTCTCAGATCATTGAGAAGAGGAAGAAGATGGAGGCTGATGGGTGAGTTAATAAAGTCATATTGTTCTGTTATGAATATATAATTGCATACAGTAGATCTACATGTTTATATGACGCTGTAATTAAATTCACGTCTGTGTTTCAGGGTGGATGTGAAGAGGCCGAAATATTAAAACGTGCGTGCCGTGATTTACTGAAATGCAGATGTGATCACACATTGTCTGAGTAAACACATCAGATCACCAGTAAACTATATGCTAATAATACACCTGACTCTGTGTGTGTCTGTGTCTGTCTGTGTCTGTCTGTGTGTGTGTGTGTGTGTGTGTGTGTGTGTGTGTGTGTGTGAGAGAGAGAGAGAGATGTGTTTCTGTGTGTTATGTAAACATTAACACATTTTTCTTCATGCAGTCATTTGTCATGTGGTTTCACACACAACACTGACATCCCACCATGTTAATTGGCAAAAAAGGCTTTTATTCAATACATGGAGTGTTTGTGTATAAATATTAGCATCAGAATGATAACAGATTGAGTAATAAAGAGGTAAAACTGAGTTCAGTGAATTTGTCACATTCTCCTTTTGCTTGTTATTATGTCCGTCTTTAAATTACACAGAAAACAAACACTCTTTATAATCTTTATAAAGTAAATCAAAGCAGAAATAATGATTGAGAGTTTTCAGTGCTGCTGACGTTTACTGTAAACGTGTGTATATAAGTGCAGCAGGATCCCAGCGAGGATGCCGTTATTTCTCCTTCACAGCGCAGTGATCATTACATCATCCTCTGGAGCTTCATCTTTACTCTATACACACACACACGCACATTAAACACCTTTTATTAAACCTCACCACTGATTTATTAATTATTATTATTATTATTTATTATGCAACTCAGTTCTGAATGTTTCAATCATTACTGTATTTCTCAGACTATAAGTCACTCTGAAATGTCTGAACCCAGCTTTACAGCTGATGCTGGTGTGTGTACAGTGGATTTGGAGTGTTTTACAGCTCTCACACACACACATGATCAGTGATATGGGAGATGATTGAACCCTCACCAGGAAGACAGCTGTGTGATGGACGATGAGCTCTCTCGTCAGATTCACCATGTTTATGTTCATGGCCAAATCCTCAAACAGCGTGGGAACAAAGACCACTGCTAGGTTCTTTGCAGTCATCTTGTTCACCTGACTGTAGAGCTGCATGCTGTGTACACACAGTGTCAGGTAAAACAAATTGGATAAACACAACAACTCAAAGAACTGGGTTTACAATCAGATGGATAGATCAGCAGACAGAGAGAGATACAAGTGCACAGACACTGATAAGAGGGAGACAGACAGGTGAGGTGTGTAGGGTGTGGTATTACATGTAGAGGTGATTGAACAGGGTAGACAGTAGGGCCCTGTTGTCAGGAGGAAGATGTTTCACCAATCTGCAATACTCCTGCAGTCGGTTACTGAGATCAGTCTGAGCTGAAACACACACACACATTTACCACATCACACAAACTTAACAACACCATCGGTTCTGTTGGGGTGGGGAGTTATATAATAATTGATATTTTATATTAAGACATTGATATGCAGTTATTAGAGAGAGCGCGAGAGGTTGCTTGTAGTAATGAGACAGAAAAGCAGATGAACAAGCATCAATATTTATTTATTTATTTGTTATATTTTTATATTATCAGCATTAAACCAAAAACACGTGAACTCTCTCTCCCCAGTAACTGCATATAAAATGGTGGTGTGCGATGAGCACCAGAGGCTTGAGATGAGACGTGTAATAAAGTAGTCCCACACACAAAAGCGTTTTAAGGACAAAAACCTGACAAATGTCTTGAAATAAAACATCTGAACAATGTCCTGAGGTGGTAATTGAATAATGCAGACCCGAAGTGTAACGACCTCCGCGTCACTTCACATCACCACCTCATTGTGTTTTTTCCTAACGTACAGTATCTCACAAAAGTGAGTACACCCCTCACATTTTTGTAAATATTTGATTATATCTTTTCATGTGACAACACTGAAGAAATGACACTTTGCTACAATGTAAAGTAGTGAGTGTACAGCTTGTATAACAGTGTAAATTTGCTGTTCCCTCAAAATAACTCAACACACAGCCATTAATGTCTAAACCGCTGGCAACAAAAGTGAATACACCCCTCAGTTAAAATGTCCAAATTGGGCCCAATTAGCCATTTTCCCTCCCCGGTGTCATGTGACTTGTTAGTGTTACAAGGTCTCAGGTGAGGAATGGGGAGCAGGTGTGTTAAATTTGGTGTCATCGCTCTCACACTCCTTCATACTGGTCACTGGAAGTTCAACATGGCACCTCATGGCAAAGAACTCTCTGAGGATCTGAAAAAAGGAATTGTTGTGCTACATAAAGATGGCCTAGGCTATAAGATTGCCAAGACCCTGACACTGAGCTGTAGCACGGTGGCCAACACCATACAGCGGGTTAACAGGACAGGTTCCACTCAGAACAGGCCTTGCCATGGTCGACCAAAGAAGTTGAGTGCACGTGCTCAGCGTCATATCCAGCGGTTGTGTTTGGGAAATAGACGTATGAGTGCTGCCAGCATTGCTGCAGAGGTTGAAGGGTGGGGGGTCAGCCTGTCAGTGCTCAGATCATACGCCGCACACTGCATCAAATTGGTCTGCATGGCTGTCGTCCCAGAAGGAAGCCTCTTCTAAAGATGATGCACAAGAAAACAGTTTGCTGAAGACAAGCAAACTAAGGACGTGGATTACTCGAACCATGTCCTGTGGTCTGATGAGACCGAGATAAACTTATTTGGTTCAGATGGTGTCAAGCGTGTGTGGCGGCAACCAGGTGAGGAGTACAAAGACAAGTGTGTCTTGCCTACAGTCAAGCATGGTGGTGGGAGTGTCATGGTCTGGGGCTGCATGAGTGCTGCCGGCACTGGGGAGCTACAGTTCATTGAGGGAACCATGAATGCCAACATGTACTGTGACATACTGAAGCAGAGCATGATCAGTATGCAGTATTCCAGCATGATAACGACCCCAAACACCCCTCCAAGATGACCACTGCCTTGCTAAAGAAGCTGAGGGTGAAGGTGATGGACTGGCCAAGCATGTCTCCAGACCTAAACCCTATTGAGCATCTGTGGGGCATCCTCAAACGGAAGGTGGAGGAGCACAAGGTCTCTAACATCCACCAGCTCCGTGATGTCATCATGGAGGAGTGGAAGAGGACTCCAGTGGCAACCTGTGAAGCTCTGGTAAACTCCATGCCCAAGAGGGTTAAGACAGTGCTGGAAAATAATGGTGGCCACACAAAATATTGACACTTTGGGCCCAATTTGGACATTTTCACTTAGATGTGTACTCACTTTTGTTGCCAGCGGTTTAGACATTACTGGCTGTGTGATGAGTTATTTTGAGGGAACAGCAAATTTACACTGTTACACAAGCTGATTCTGTGCAAATTAGAGCCTCAGCTGTGTGTGTGTGTGTGTGTGTGTGTGTGTGTGTTACCTGCCGCTTTGACCCACCCCTCTCTCTCAGATGATGGGATGAGTTGAGGTGAGTTGCGAAGGAAGTGCTTCAGCGCTCCTGCTACTTCCTGTACAGACACTTCATTTGTCTCCAAAACAACATCGTCTGGAGCCTTACGCAGCTTCTCCACCAACTCCGCAACCTTAACCACCGACCCACAGCAGCGGTACAAACCCTCCACCTTCAGGCCTAATACACACACACATATACACACACATGTTCATGTTCTATAGATGAAACTTGTGGCTTCTCCTCCTCTTTCATTTATAAATGTTTATATATTTGACCAATCAGAGAGCAGAATTTCTTCACATGACCATTTTCACTCAACTTATGAGGTAGTTATGAAAGCAATGAGGCTTCATTAAATGTTTCTCAGTAGCTTGTTACCGTAGTAAAGCATGAAGCATGTTATTAACTAAACTATACACATTATTAAAAATGGCAGCCATTGTGTATGGACAACGTTTGACCAATCAGTGACATGCTCATCCTAAAGGCTCCTGACACAGGAACAGGAAGTGAAATCATCCCAGGTTCCTCAGGTGGTGTTATTGTATGAGAGAGTTTAATATCTGTATTATTGATTTATTGATTTTCTCACCGTACAGCGTGATGTGAGAGATGCAGCGCTGCACCTCAGGAGGAACACGCCCACTAACCGCCGCAGGAAGTGTGTACAAGGAGTGATGATCTGACTTCCTGTCGCTGGAGGCGGCGCTGGAGAGCAGAGTGTAAAATTTGCTGCAGCTCTCATCACGCTCAAACTGAAGATACACCGTCCTGATGGGAGGAGAAAATACATGAATATGCGAATTAAATATGAAATATGCTAATTAGAAGCACCGCCCTTCCATTAGAACAACACTCACTTCTCTGCTGTAGTCACCTCCACTGTGTTCTCCAACTTACACACACCTGTGTACACACACACACACACACACACAAAAAAAACCTCATTAACACAACACCTCATTACCACAACACACACCTGCACAAACACACAACACCTCATTAACACAACACACACATGCACAAACACACAACACCTCATTAACACAACACAACTGCACAAACAACACCTCATTAACACAACACACACCTATGTACACAAACACAACACACAACAGCTCATTAACACAACACACCTGCACAAACAACACATACCTCATTAACACAGCACCTCATTAACACAACACACACCTATGTACACAAACACAACACACACCTGCACAAACAACACACAACACCTCATTAACACAACACACACCTATGTACACAAACAACACACAACAGCTCATTAACACAACACACACCTATGTACACAAACACAACACACAACAGCTCATTAACACAACACACACCTGCACAAACAACACCTCATTAACACAACACACCTGCACAAACAACACACACCTCATTAACACAACACCTCATTAACACAACACACACCTATGTACACAAACACAACACACAACACCTCATTAACACAACACACACCTATGTACACAAACACAACACACAACACCTCATTAACACAACACACACCTGCACAAACAACACACAACACCTCATTAACACAACACACACCTGCACAAACAACACAAAACACGTCATTAACACAACACACACCTATGTACACAAACACAACACACAACAGCTCATTAACATGTTGAGATGAAGATTAGGTGAGTGTGATATTATGACTACAACAACATTATAACAAAATCAGCATTAGTTTTACTAATTAGTTTTCAAAATCAGCATTAGTTTTAGCTGGTGTGTGTGTTTATACTCACTGTAGTATGTGTGTTGGTTGAGGATGATGGAGGTCCGGGGTGTTTGTGTGTGTAAGGGATAGATTAAGATTTCCCCCGGTCGGATCGTCACCCAAACCTCAGTGTACTGAAGTCCACTTCCTTCTCTCAGAGACAACCGGGACACGCCCATCACCCCAACAAGCTCCGCCTCCAACAGGGGGCCAGGAATCACCACCTGAACACGAGTGGGGGCGTCATCAGTAATCCAACAGTGTGTGTGTGTGTGTGTGTGTGTGTGTGTGTGTGTGTGTTAGTTACCTTGACAATGTGCTGCAGGTGATTGAGCAGCTGGTCTTGTGTGTCCGCAGAACAGGTGAGATTGTCTGTCAGTGTCAGAATCTCAAACTCATGTGTTTGACTGTAACACACACACACACACACAATGAATATCTTACTAGAACAGAGTGTGTGTTCTGTAGCATTTGTGATGAAGCTCTACTCCGACATCGCAGAATAGTTCTGCTATTCCAACCAAAGTCAGTATAAAGAGTTACCTCACGTGCACGCACACACACACACTGTTCTCACCCTGATTGATTGAACACAGAGATGACCTCTCTCAGGTCGAGAACATCACATGCAGCTGACTCGGTCTCCTGAGAGAAGAGGAAACGCTCATCATCCAGCCTGCCATGGAGCTCCTCTAATCCTACACACACACACACACACACACACACACACATACAGAGTTGTAATAATAGAAACATACAATGTTTTAGTAAGTAATAAACAGTGTGTGTGTTTTACCTGTCTGCTCTCTCATCTGTCTCTGCTGGTCAAAGTCAGGAGTTTCTGTAATACACACAGATGTGAGCTGATGTTTTAAAAATAATAAAATTTTGGAAAACATTGTTAGTGTTAGTGTTGTTATTGTTATTATCAGTAAAAGGTTGTGAGTTTAAATCCCACCGTGTCTCCGGGTCTCCGGGTCTCACCTATGAACTCGTTGTGTCGGAGTAGCTCGGTCTGTAGAGCCTGTCCGGCTTTTTCCGCCAGCGTGATGGCTGATGAAGAATCTCCACCCAGAACCTTGGCTCCTGAACACAGCAGTGAGAGTGTCTCCTCCACATCAGGTCCACACACCACTTCACACAACCTCTACAGTGGAAAAACACAACACACACTGGGGTGGTAAGTTAAGCGTGTGTACACACGTCACTGACCAGTGAGGTGTTTCAGTTTTAAAGCAGCAGTGTGTAATGTGAACTGCACTTTAAACAAAACACTTATAACTCACTCTCCGAGTCTCCAAACAAACCCATGTAGTGGGCGGGGCTCTGAAGCTGTTCTCATTGGGGGCAGAGTCTGCAGCTCACTTGTATATATTACTTACAGTCCATTCACTATCGATCAGAACTCTAAACTAGACACTGTTAGAGACACTTGGAGACAGACCTGGTTGAGGAGCGTCTGGCTGGAGGCAAGAGGATGCGCT
Source organism: Ictalurus furcatus (assembly GCF_023375685.1). Taxonomy (NCBI): domain Eukaryota; kingdom Metazoa; phylum Chordata; class Actinopteri; order Siluriformes; family Ictaluridae; genus Ictalurus; species Ictalurus furcatus. The sequence continues at coordinate 9,437,242 of NC_071272.1, forward strand.
CTGCGGTAAAGACCGTTGCAGTACTTGGCTTTGATGAAAGCGGCCCGTTGTTGCTGCCCGGCGTCAGGGCGGATCTGATCCACCGCCGGGACATTGTGACCCCACACATTATTGCCAGCTTTGTTCCCGTAAAGCACAAACAGCTGTACAGAGAGAACACATGTCATTATCAGCACAGAGCTTCTCCAACACCGTTCCAGCACTTCTTACTGCTTACTGTTCTTCTTAAACTTCCTGTTTAACTAACAGTTTGAGATGCTGTTAGTTAACGCACACGATTCAGGAGGTGTGGCCTATTTATTTATATAAATATACAGCAGCACTATTGAGTTCTGGATTGTGATTGGTCAGAAGGTGTTTAATTTTCTATAACAGCGGCTCCGACAGTAGCGCAGCTTCACATCACAGGCGCTCTCATACGTTATGGTTTCTATAGTAACTGCTCGTTTTTTCTTAAATTCTTGATTTTCTTATTAACTTCATGAGAGAGAATAAAGAGAGAGGATAAAGAGAGAATATAAAGAGAGAATAGAGAGAGAGAATAGAGAGAATAGAGAGAGAGAGAATAAAGAGAGAAAATAGAGAGAGTGAAAGAATAAAGAGAGGGAATGAAGAGAGAATATAGAGAGAGAATAAAGAGAGGGAATAAAGAGAGGGAATAAAGAGAGAATATAGAGAGAGAGAATAGAGAGAATAGAGAGAATAAAGAGAGGGAATAAAGAGAAAATAGAGAGAGAAGAGAGAGAATAAAGAGAGGGAATAAAGAGAGAGAATAGAGAGAGAATAAAGAGAGAATAGAGAGAGAATAAAAAGAGGGAATAAAGAGAGAATAGAGAGAGAGGAGAGAGAATAAAGAGAGGGAATAAAGAGAGAGAATAGAGAGAGAATAAAGACAAAATAGAGAGAGAGAATAAAAAGAGGGAATAAAGAGAGAATAGAGAGACAGAATAAAGGGAGAGAGAATAAAGAGAGAGAATAGAGAGAGAGAATAAAGGGAGAGAGAATAGAGAGAGAGAATATAAAAGGAGAGAAAATAAAGGGAGAGAGAATAGAGAGAGAGAATAGAGGGAGATAATGAAGGGAGAGAGAATAAATAGAGGGAATAAAGAGAATAGAGAGAGGGAATAAAGAGAGAATAGAGAGAGAATAAAAGGAGAGAGAATAAAGAGAGGGAATAAAGAGAGAATAAAAGGACAGAGAATAAAGAGAGGGAATAAAGAGAATAGAGAGAGGGAATAAAGAGAGAATAGAGAGAGAGAGAATAAAGAGAGAGAATAGAGAGAGAGAATAAAAAGAGAGAGAATAAAGAGAGGGAATAAAGAGAGAATAAAGGGAGAGAGAATAAAGAGAGGGAATAAAGAGAGAATAGGGAGAGAGAGAATAGAGAGAGAATAAAAGGAGAGAGAATAGAGAATAACTTTATGGGAATCCGCTTCATCACACCATCACTGAGAATTTTAGTGTAACACACGCAGAAGAAGATGAAGAAGATGAAGAAGATGATGAAGAAGAAGAAGACAAGTTGCAACGTGTACAATGACATTTTGTTTACTCTCCTGCAGCAGGACACAAGTCAGTATAACCATATAATATAACTGTACAAAACAATAAAGCAGGTGTGAAGGGAGTGGTGAAGTGTACAGTAGAAAGGGGAGGACAAAAATGATAAGACACTGAATATAAAAAGAAGAAGAAGAAGAAGAAGCTAAAGACACTTGAGGATAAAGAAGTATAAAGTGAAACCCTGCAGATCTGTAAGATCAGGACTGTGTATCTGCACTGCCAACATTAGCAGTGTTTATTATTGATATATTATTAAAGCATGCCTTTTTAACAGTGTGTGTGTTTTACGGTTGCGGTCTGTCCAGTTTTCTGACCTGGAGCAGAGGCTCGGTCCACACTTTACTGTCCAATTTCAGACTCCGCACTTTGGCTCTGTTGCTCCCCATCATGCGATGAAATCCTGTAAAACAATACAGGTATATAAAATGAGAGCAAGGATGAAGAGACTCGAAGTGTGTGTAACACAGAAAATACTGGAACACTGGGATAAACACTGGGATTAACACTGGGATTAACACTGGGATTAACACTAGGGTAAACACTGGGATAAACATTGGGGTAAACACTGGGATTAACACTGGGATAATCACTGGGATAAACACCGGGATTAACACCGGGGTAAACACTGGAATAATCACTGGGATAAACACTGGGATTAATACTGGGATAAACACTGGGATTAACAGTGGGATAAAAACTGGGATAAACACTGGGATAAACACTGGGATTAACACTGGGGTAAACACTGGGATAAAACTGGGATTAACACTGGGATTAACACTGGGGTAAACACTGGGATAAACATTGGGGTAAACACTGGGATTGACACTGGGATAAACACCGGGATTAACACCGGGATTAACACCGGGGTAAACACTGAGATTAACACTGGGATAAATACTGGGATTAATACTGGGATAAACACTGGGATTAACAGTGGGATAAACACTGGGATAAAAACTGGGATAAACACTGGGATTAACACTGGGATAAACACTGGGATAAACACTGGGATAAACACACTAAATACACTAAAGTGTGACTGTAGATTGGAAGTGCAGCATGAATGTACCATTTTGAACAGAGAGCAACAAGGACAAGGCACTTTATTTTGTTTATTTAATTTAGCATATTTAGTGTCTTTATTATCTTTTCCTTTTTTTTGTTGCTCAGACTGTAGTATGGTGCTTTTCTTTGCATTTTTAAACAAACTGTATTGAATAATTCACAATGTGTTCCAATCTGTTTCCTTTCTTTTCCTCTCCAATTCGTAGCCTGTTTTCACTGTCATTAATATTTATGAGCAGACCCCTGACTCTTATTAATATGCAGATGTTGAAGCAAGGCTCACAGCTGTATTTAATTAAACAGTTTTCTCTCCAAAGCAGTGACGATTCCTCAGTTTGAGACTTCTGGCTGATATATATTCCTAATAAAACCCCAAACAGGAAGTCCAGCACATTTCCTGCTTACAGGAACATAAACTCCACTGGAGATATTTCCTCACCTGCGCAGGCCTCACAGATGACCATCAACAGGTTGACGGAGGCCCACTCTGGGTTTGGACTGCCGCAATCAGCACACACTTTATTCCAGGGACTCGACCACAAGCGCTGCGCCACCTCATTGCAGGACAGGGCATTGCGGATCACCTCGTTCAGATGATCCAGCCACATCATTAAATCTCGTGAAGAGTCCGCTGAGAAACTGAAACATGCAGCAATGGACCGGAAGAGGAAGAAGAAGAAGAGGAAGCAGAAAAAGAAGAGTGACAGTTTTTGATGTTTGTTCAAAGATGCAGAAAAGATGACAATTGCGGTCTTCAACATAACTACAGAAAGAACAGGAGGTTACTGACTTGAACGTTTTATAAGGTGTAATGAGGCTAAAGTTGTGACGTCCAGTCTGCTGTACCGACGCCACATTCATGGGCACAAAGGTCATCCCGAAACCCAAATTAAAGTCCTGCAAAACATTCCGAAAATGAATTCTACCTCAGTAGAAAGACATCATTTAACACTTTGTTTAAAAATGTAAGATTTGTGTGAGGAGTGATTGAAAAATGCACTTTATAATAACACTCTGCTTCCTGCAGCGCTATAATGTGGGAAGTCAAAAGAGTCAAAACCAGACTATATAATAGGCATATGAATTTCAGATTGATTTATAAATGTATAATGGAGCACCACTTCCTCATCCTCTCGTGTCTCTACCTCTTTGCTCTTGTAAATCCACAGGTTGTGTCCGCAGATGGCGGCACAAACTTTGCTACGCGGTTCCTTCATAGTCAGTGAACCGTGATGACCAGGAGGTGCAGGTGGTTCTCGTCCTCGAGAAGCGAGCAGTGACGTCACCCATCTTGTCTTCACGTCTGTGCACGAAACATTCCCCAAAACTAATTAACAAGCCACCCCGTGTTTATACGTGACTCACTGTGGGTGTTTTCACAAAACATTTTCCACTAAATGGACATGACAGATGACCAGGAGAGACTGCATTGATCTGTGGCCTACCGTATGTTGCTAATGTTAATGAGAACCGAACCAGCACAGCTGCTGAAAAAGAACGCCTATATCATTCTCACCTTCATTGTGAGCCATGAACTCCAAGTGCTTCTTGTGGAAGTAAATGAAGATGCGTCCTCGGTCCTGCTGACGCACGTTGGTGATGCTCGACACGTGGAACACGTACTCGGAAAACTTGTCCTGCATGAAAAGAATGTGATGATATCATCACCTGAAAATAATGTGAAAGACGTCATCATATGAAGCAGTGACTCCCTGAGACTCTGATCACACTACCAATAATCTGCTTTGGTTTAATTCAGTTACCAATCAGTCATATGATTACATTTTTCCTAACAAGACTCTATCGTTCCTCACTAATACAGTAGCATAGAACTAAAGACCCTGTCTTCTGGAAGTAGAATAAACACGAAACAAACTCTGAAACTCTGAAGAAAGAAAGAAAATACAGAGAAGAGAATGGAAGGAATGAAGTAGGGAAAATTATATTAAAAGGAAGAAATAAACAAAGAGAATGAGAGAGAAAGAAAGAAAGAAAAGAAAGAGGTTTAATTACAGTGTGTAGTGAGTGTGTGTTGAGGTGAAGACTGGTTTATCTGTATTACACATGAATCACAAACAAAACTATTTTAGGAATTTGTGCAGTGATTTCTCAGAATCAGCTCCGATCACCATACACAGGTATAAAATGTTTTATAACGGTTTCATAACGTATTATGAACGGTTTTATAATCTCACCGTGCGTTTCTTATACAGAGACATCACCTGACCGTCAAACGTGGTCCACAGCACATTGTGTCTTTAGGAATAAGAAATAAACAACACATTGTATTAGACTGAACTGCAGTGGGAGGGGCCTGAGTGAGGGTGAGGATGGGGCAATACACTCAAATCATCATATCACAATATATAAACACTGACATAAGAACATTGTGTTGTGATGATTCTCCTTTTGTGTCAGGCTTTATCTAATCCCTATGCATTAGATGTTGCTGAGTGATGAGCATTCCTGGAGCAACAGTTCAAGTTCTGTTCACATTTTCAGCTGCTTGAGCTTTCTGACACAATTTCTTGTGATATTGAGACAATATGAACCCAGCTCTAAGTGACATGATCATAAGAACATTGTGAAAGTGAAAATGCTAAAGCGTTAGTTACTTGCGGCCCTTCCAGACATCCAGCCAGCTGGAGCGTGATACGGCACTCTCTCTGTGGGAGTTCTCTTCAGGCTGGACGCCGTTCCCTGCTGCTCCTGACAATTTCCTCCGGCTAACACGGATGGTAGCGGCACTAGAGAACCATGAGGAACAAGGGACTTTAACAAGGGGGTACAAATCAAATGAACATTGAGCAGACCTTAACTTCTCATTCCTTTACTCTGTACCCTGGTTAACCCTGTGACCAGAAATTAATTCTGCTACCAGGATAGGTTCAGCCCAAGTAAAAGGAGTTGTGTTAGCTCAGTGGATAAGAAGGCTCTCCATCTGTAACTTAAAGGATTTAGTCCCACAACTAGCAGAGTTTAATGGAGAGTGCCCACTGATGGAGGAGTTTCACCTGTTCCACCACTCTGTCCTGATATACCTGATCCAAGAGCCTTTAACCCCTAACTAGTCCTGAACCCTAACCTTCCAGGACCTAACTGCCCCAATGTAACCTGTAACCCATCACTTTCAAATGGTGCCACAGTAATGCTTCTGTACCTGTAACCATAATGTTGTGTGCTCAAGTCTCAAGACTGACAGAGTCAGAGGAAGAACCAATGCCACCACTCAGTCTTAACTGATCAAGGGCTCTTAACCTTTAACTAATTCAGGGGACATAACTCCTAACCACTCTAAGATCTTATTCTTTACAATGTGACCTGTACCAGAAGGTTCCAGTCCCATCACTGGAGCCTTGAGAAAGACCCTTTACCACCCCTGAACCCTAACCTTTAGGACCTAACTGAGCCAAGTCATAACCCCTAACTGTTCCACAACCTTTAACCTATACAATGGCTGATCTTGTGTCTGGATGCAATTCCCAGATGAAGAATAGTTCAGTAAGTTACAGACCTGCATTCATAACCACAAGGATGTGAGTTCAATCCCAATACTGGTAGCAGAGTGTACCTGCTGCAGTAATCATCCTGCTCCAACTCAGTTCTTGAGCAAGACCCTTGACCTCCAATTAATCCTTAACAATCTCTGACCTGCCTGGGCTGTTAAACCCTCCACTAACCACACCATAATCCTTAACCTTCACAATGACTGATCAGGACCGTGTCCTGTCCCAGAAGGTTCCAGCACCAACACCTTCACCTGCCACACCTGGGTTCTTGAGCAAGATCCTAACCCATAACATCTCCAAGACCTTAACTGCTTTGGAGACATTAACCCATAACTTACTCCGTTAGGGGATCTAGATCTTTATCTAAATGTTTTTTGTTAAAAGTGCTGTTAAAATAAAACTGAACTGAAGTAAATAACTCTTCTTATCTGGGTCTCTAAACCCTAACCTCCTTACACTCATACATATATGCACTATGGTTCTCCTCTCACCGTGGTCTCTTAGGGGCGGGAGGATGATCCGGTCTCTTCAGTACTTCTGGCTTTAATGGATCTGTATTTTTAGACTGAGAATTATTCACCTGAGGAGCACTGTTAAAAAAAAGAGAAAGAAAAACCAGTGGATCAGTGCACTCTCAGCGAGATTTCTGCAGCATGTATGGTTTCATTTGACTACACCAGTATTCTTACCCACCTTTCCGCGTTCATGGAGTTTTTACATTCTTTAAGAGGAGGGATGTTAAAACTTGTGTCTGACTGTGGGGTGAAGGGCGTCGTCGGGTACTCGTCAGCCGAGGAATCAGAGGTAACACACTCCTTCACTGATTCTGATAAACTTTTAATATCCTCATCATCAGACGCTGAGGAGCTTTGAGGAGGCGAAGGTGGCCACACGTACCTCTCCAATACGTCTCCTCCGTCTGTGTCGTCTGTCTCTTTAAGCTCAGGAAGATCAGCAGGAATGAAGCACGAGCCACCGTTCAGTTCTGACAAAACAAAAGCAAAAACTCGTTCTTCATGTCTTGTGTTATCAGAATGTGTGTTTTACAGCTATAACACATGCTGCATACCTAATAAACACTGTGTGTGTTACAGAAAAACACAGAGTGACGCTGTGATGAAGCCGAGCTACTGTTACCACCCTGAAGGTAATTATTTTCTTACAACAGCAGTTTTTTATTTCTCTTATACAACAACAATTGGGAAGAATCATAAGACTCTCAGAGAACCAAACCAGGACAGCTGCTGAAAAAGAACCCTGAGAAGCTTTTTAATAATCCATCACAACTTCCTTCTGATGTCTTCAGCTTTTGTTAACACACACTGTGGAAGAATTTGGCTTCTTTACTGAGTTTTTTTGCCCTTGTGTGGTTTCACACAACAATCATCTCCAACTATAATCTCTGTGCAAACAATGTGTGTGGTTTTTCCGGTTCTCTCAGTAATCCATAAACACATCAGCATTCCATTAAGCAGATGTCACTGTTGTGCTGTGGGTGTTTTTTTTTCTTTTATATATCATGATTAAATAATAAAACGTACCTGGGCCGGTCACTTCAGATATTTTATTTTCTGTCTTGGGTTCATCCTGAGCCACGTTACTGCTGAAGAACACGAACAGAAAACGGTTCTATAATTAATAACTAATCAAAAAAGGTGTTCCAGATAATAATATGAATAACAATGATGCAGTAACACATCTCCATGTGAGTGTAGCTCACCTCTCTGAGGAACCACTCCGTAAACTCTTCCCGAGCATGTACCGGGTTCTCGGCTTCGGCACAGGAGCCGTCATGGCAAACAGTGAAGGTGACACAAGCTAAGGTGACAGAGTAAATTTCACTGTCATTTTATTTATGGTACAAATCAGCTTCACTCCAAAACAAAATCATGAACATTTTGTAATAAAGTGTGTTCCCAGTGCCAAAACTAATGAACAGGCATCTCTGAATGTGTCAGATCATATCAAATAACTAGAAACTGTTAAATAACAAACAACTAAAATAGAAAGCTATAATAATAATAATAATAATAATAATAATAATAATACATTAAATAAGTTACATTAAATATAGGATAATAAATTCTATCATTTTAGTTCATGGGTTCATGTGAAAATAATCAAACTCAGATGACACTCAGAGACTAGAGCATCTCAAACTGCTTTTAATCTTTTAATATTAAACCCTAACAAAAATCTAATAACAGAATTAAATTTAACTTTTGAAAAAAAAAAAAGGTTCTGTCCAAATGTGCTTCTTTATCTCTTACCTTTATGGCAGGACTTTATCAAACACAGCTACTGTCTAAATACAGTTCATTCTTCCTGAAACCAACAAAACAAAACAAATCCTTTAAAACAATTAAACACTAAACTGAACGATCATGAGATCAGACCTGAGTGACTAGAGCTGCTTACCTGAGATCAGACCGGAGTAATTAGAGCTGCTTACCTGAGATCAGAGAGACTGTGGAAGTCATCACAGGACTGAACGCAGCTGAACTCGTGCTCATATAAACCGGTTCCTGTGGTTTCACCTGTCCAACCCGACTGTTCTCCCCTCAGACTGTCTCACTCTTTGCATCACAACTCCAGCTGTCTCACTCTCATCCTGCTAAAGATTTACTAACCACATCCATAATCATTTTCCAGCGAGGGAAAAACAATACAAATGAACCTTTAACCCTAGGAGTTGTAAATAGACTCTGCCCACTGATGATGTCACAAGACACACCCTGCTGTGTTTACACTGATTCAGGTGTAAGCTGTAAGAGAGAGAGAAAGAGATAAAGAAAGAGACTCATCTGTTTCATAAATATAACTTTCATGTTATTTATCATTTATCTTTTCATCACATGGTGAGATTCACACACACACACACACACACACACACACACACACACACACACTCACACACAGCTGGTGGACTGTGAATTGAATTGTTTGTTGGTTAATAAATGATATTTTTAATTGTTGCTGTGGTATAAGAGGAATAATCGCTGTTACAGGAATCCTGAAAGTTGTGATGCTGCTGCTTCATCTCTCCTCTTCATTGCTTCCTTGGTATCAGTATCAGAAAATACTCTGGTATCATCTGTAATAATTTACTGTAAATTAGTGAGTGTTCAACTGCCTGAATTACACTGAACTCCTCTCTCTCCTTTTCCTCTTCCTCTTTATAGTGGTCAGTATCTCTGATCCTTGCTGATCCCGAGTAAAGTGATGCTGCAGTGACATCATGCTGATGTTTGTTCATAATTAAAATGGTTGATTACATTTATATACAATCCCATCTGAAAGTACGGGCCAAGTCTATTGTTTTGCTATACACTGAAGACATTTGGGTTTGAGATCAAAAGATGAAGACGAGAACATAGATCAGATTTTAAAACCAGATTGTAATTCACAAAGAAATACAGAGATGAGCCATAAAAGTTCTGGAACCAAGATGAACCACTACCAAAGTGATGGAAAGTCCAAAGTGTGGAGAAAGAAAGGATCTGCTCATGATCAAGAACATACAAGCTCATCTGTGAAACATGGTGGAGGTAGTGTCATGGCTTGGGCTTGCATGGCTGCTTCTGGAACATTCTCACTAATCTTTATTGATGATGGAACTCATGATGGTAGCAGCAGAATGAATTCAGAAGTTTACAGGAACATTCTGTCTGTAGATTTACAGAAAAATGCATCCAAATGAATCAGGAGGAACTTCATCATGCAGCAAGACAACGATCCAAAACACACTTCCACCTCAACACAGGACTTCATCATTGGGAAAGTGGAAGGTTTTAGACTGGCCAAGTCAATCACCAGACCTTCACCCAACTGAGCAGCATTTCACCTCCTGAAGAGGAGACTGAAGGGAGAAACCCCCCGAAACAAACACCTGAAAGAAGCTGCAGTAAAAACCTGGAAAAGCTTCACAGAAGAAGGAACCAACAGTTTAGTGTCAGTGAGTCGCAGTCAAATATAAAGTGTTATTTACTTTCATTTACTTCAAGACTTTTCTGTTCCTATACTTTTGCTCACATAAAAATTGGTTGTTCTTCTGTCTTCTAACACATCTAGATGTAAATATCAGGAAATTAAAGCTATTTTTTAAAGATTATATTACATTACCTTATATTACAGTGGTGCTGTAACTCAGTCATGAAGATTTTAATTCACTTCCATATTACTGTTATAAATAATCAGTGTTTTATATATAATCAGTGTTATAAATAATCACCTCATCTCGATTCAGATTAAATCTGATAAACTGGATTACACATCATTAAACACTTACTTTATGTCTATGCAAACGCACATCATATAAAACTATTCAGCTCTTTATTGCATGTTGGAGGGTTCTTGTTAATCTTTGTCACGTCTTGTGACGTAACAAAGATAGGGACGGATGCAAATGCAGTTTAACAGTTATTTAATGTGAGACACAGGCAGGTAAATCCAAATACGTAATCCAGAAACATAATCCACAAACATGCAAAGGTCAGGTGATTGGCAAACAGGCATACATGGGGCAAAGCATGAATCAAGGTCGCGGTCACGGAATACAGGGTTGATATACAAAACAAGAAACATAAACTATAACGAGGAACCAGTGTGGACTAAGTGCACTATTCTAAACATGGAACATGACAAGGACAATAACTAAGACTATGACTGTGGTTAACTATCGTATGGAATCTAAACTAATCTAATCTAATCTAATCTAATCTAATCAAATCTAATCTAATCTAATCTAATCTAATGTAAGTACCTTCTCTTATCTAATCTATTCTAATATTCCGCGCCGTGTGCTGGGAGACGCGCTGTATATATACAAACATAATCAGCGTCAATTGCTGACGGCTGACACCAATCTAGACACACGTGAAATAACAGCCAATGACAGAACAGGGAGGAGACATAACAGAAACATAATAAAAGCACGTGTCCAATGTACACAATGTCACGATTGTCAACATACGAAAAGCAGGTGCTCGCGCACCTTGCTCGTGCACGCGCGCCCACATGCTCTCCAGCGCGCTGCTTAAAAGGGAAACCGTGACAATCTTGGTTTTATTTTTGGTGAAATGTTCTGCTGCCTGAAGCACAAACAGAACCGCAGTTCTCCGTCCTCTTTAGTACTTTTTCATATTTCACAGAAACGAGCTGCTGAAGTAGACTACTCAGAATAACTAAAACAAGGGTGTGACCAGGGTGTGTGCGTGTGTGTGTGTGTGTGTGTGTGAGAGAGAGAGAGAAAGAGAGAGAGAGAGAGAGAGAGAGAGAGAGTGGGTAAGTGTTTCCATCCATGAGTAAACCCTCTGAGTCCGAGTGTGTGGGACTTGTGTGAAAATCTGATGATGTTTTATATTTATGCAGATATATATGGAAAATTATATTAATTATATATGGAAAATTCTAAAGGGTTCACAAACTTTCAAGCACCATAGTATTCTGTTCGGTCCACTGAAATACATTTATGGGTCCAGCAATTAACATCACCTGGTCTAGTGTATATACTCAATACTCAGTGTATATAATCAAATTTCATTCCTGCCTTTGCAACCCACTCCAACCTCAGTGTGCTGGCTCTGACTGAGACCTGGATCCGTACTGAGAACACTGCTACACACTTGATATTCGTTAATACATGTTTTTGTTCCAAAGTAAGGATGGCCTTTGATGGCTTCCTCCCGGCCCCGGCGGAACTTCACACGGCCGAGCCGAGTCTTGGGGTTCTTCTTCAGGAAGCCTATGAGGATGCTGACTGCATTTTTGCTGAGAATTGATGGGTACTTCAGTTTATCCTTGACGATGGAATCAAACAGCTTCCGCTGGTTTCCATCGTCAAACGGCCTGTAGCCCATCATCATCTCGAACAGGATAACACCCAGGGCCCACCAATCCACTGATGTGCTGCATTTTAATCCCTGGATCATCTCAGACGCCATGTACTTGGGTGTGCCACTGAATGTCATCTTGACATCTTGAAAGCTCTCTATGCACAAGGCAAAGTCTGCAAGCTTGCAGTGGCCATTTGCATCTACGAGGATGTTCTCGGTTTGAGATCCCTGTGAATGGTCCCGTTGTGGTGTAGGAACATGAGAGCACAGGCAATCTCGGCAGCATAGAATTGGGAGCGGGGTTCGTCAAACCCACCTGAGCGTGTTATGTGGTATGAAAGATCCCCTCCATTCACATATTCCATACTGCAGCACAAATAATCGTGGGTCTGGAAGCAGCAGAAAAGGTGTGTCAGGTAGGGGTGTTTGCTGGACTGTACCAGGATGCATCTCTCCGTAAGCGTGCGGTCCGCGATATCACATGCCAGAATCCTGTCTTTCTTCATAACCTTCAGCACGTACACCTCATCCGTGCTTCTGAGTTCGGATGACCTTGCCGAATCCACCCCTTCCGAGAACGCTGAGGAAGTTCAAGTCCTTCAGGCTCTTTCTTTGAGGGTGTAGCTCCTCATTCTCCAGCCTCTCCTCTGAATTCCAGAGACTGAGGTGCTGCAGCTTCACTGATGTTTTTCCAACTCTCTAAACTTTCCACACAGATGGCCTGCACTTCCTCATCAACTCTCAGCTTCACCTTGTTCTTCTTTTTCCATCTCAAAGAATGGAAAAATGACATTTTACCCGTGGTAGATACCCAGTCTGTTTAACTTTAACAGACTGGAACTGTTACCTGAAATGTGTTCACTCTACAGGTGTTTAAAGCCAAAGTGGACAAAAGCTATAAGTCAGGCACAAACAAGTTCAGCCTTCATTTTGGAACAACAGTACAGTGTAAAAAAGCAAATTTACTGTTCTGTATAAAGTCACAGTTAAACAAAAAGTAAAAAAAAAAAAGAAAAGAAAAGAAAATGAAATGACAATGTTTATATATATACACAGTATCTCACCAAAGTGAGTACACCCCTCACATTTTTGCAAATATTTGATTATATCTTTTCATGTGACCACAGTGAAGAAATGACACTTTGCTACAATGTAAAGTAGTGAGTGTACAGCTTGTGTAACAGTGTAAATTTGCTGTCCCCTCAAAATAACTCAACACACAGCCATTAATGTCTAAACTGCTGGCAACGAAAGTGAGTACACCCCTAAGTGAAAATGTCCAAATTGGCCCCAATTAGCCATTTTCCCTCCCTGGTGTCATGTGACTTGTTAGTGTTACAATGTCTCAGGTGTGAATGGGGAGCAGGTGTGTTAAATTTGGTGTCATTGCTCTCACACTCCCTCATACTGGTCACTGGAAGTTCAACATGGCACCTCATGGCAAAGAACTCTCTGAGGATCTGAAAAAAAGAATTGTTTCTCTACATAAAGATGGCCTAGGCTATAAAAAGATTATCAAGACCCATTAATGTCTAAACCGCTGGCAACGAAAGTGAGTATACCCCTAAGTGAAAATGTCCAAATTGGGCCCAAAGTGTCAATATTTTTTGCGGCTACCATTATTTTCCAGCACTGCCTTAAACCTCTTGGGCTTACAGATCTTTACTGGAAAGGGTTTAAACAATGTTTTTCAATTAACCATAAACAATTATTGCACATGCAACTGTGGAACAGTCCTTAAGACATGAACAGTTTACAGGCGGTAACAGGGCCGTAGCTCAGGAGTTCTGGGCCCCTGATAAAATATTGATGTGGGCCACACCGCCTCCCACCCACATCATATACGGTGTAAGATATGTGCATGGAGAACCACATCTACATATTATTTAAAAAGTTTAATATCGTATCACTTTGACACAGTTTATTTACTCATAACAGAACACGCTAATGTTGTTGTGAAGACTTTTATTTCAAAAGTTAAATGTTTATATAAAAAATTATGTCACGGTATGAGGTTAAGGATAGATGCAATTGTAGTTAAGAACTTTATTGAAGAGAGATATGCAGATAAATCCAAATCGTAAGACAGAGGCGTGGTCGAAATAACAGGCAAGGGGTCAGGCGATCAACATACAGGCATAAACGAGGCAAGGCAAAAATCAAAGACGAGTAACCAGAAACAAGATCAAAAACCATGAGTAAATATGAGGAACAAGGTAACCGCTTGGTAAATGACAGAGACAATGGCAACTGCGCATATTACTTCACAAACACATTGTGAATGAGCAGTCTCTTTTAAAGTGTGGCATGATTGTGAGTGTGATTGGGAACAGGTGTGTCTGACTAGTGGTCCGGAGAAGGTGAACATGTGTGTGTGTGGGAAGTGTAGTCCATGGCAGCCATGTTTGTAGGCCACAGTGCAGGATGGGAACTGTAGTCTGTAAAATGTCATGCTGTGACATGACATTTTACATCAAAACTATGGCGCTAAGCCATTAATAACTTCTTATGAAACATTGTATAAAGTCATCAAGCAATTATTTAAGATAAACTAATAAAATAATAACAAAAGACAAGAAATTAATAAAATAATAATAAATTTTAAAAAATTTTAAGTAAAAGTTAGTTTGGTGTCTAACAGCTTAAGTAACATTCAGAAATTGAAAAGAATGCAGTCAAATGTAAAATAAAACCACTTAAATGACTCATTTTGTTCATTTTTGATGAAGATAATATGCTATTGCATAATATATTATCCAATAAAGCGAATAAATTTATCCATCAAAGAGAAATGAGTTGTAAATCAATGAGCATTAACGTGGAATTGGTCCTCTCTTTGCTCTTATAATAATCTCCACTTTTCTGGAAAGGCTTTCCACTAGATTATTGAGCATGGCTGAGGGGATTTGCCCCAGGTCAGGGCTCTGTGCAAACCACTCCAGTTCTTCCACATCGGCCTTGGAAAGCCATGTCTTTATGGAGCTCACTTTGTGCACAAGAGCATTGTCATGCTGAACAGGTTTGAGCCTGTTAGTTCCACTGAAGGGAAACTGTAATGATACAGCATGTGGTAACAGTTTGGGGAAGAACCATATATGAGCGTGATGGTCAGGTGTCCACATACTTTTGGCCATATACTGAAGTGTGTGTATGTGTGTATAGATGGATTCTCACACACACACACACACACACACACACACCATATTCAGCCCTTTTGGACTCTCACACATTTTGTATTGTTACAATCTGAAGTTAAATAAGTGAAGGCTACCTCGAATACTGAAGGCTACAGCAGGGGGGAGAGCTGTCGCTTATAGAGCCCCACTGTTGTGTAACAGTCTTCCTATTAGTGTTCGGGACTCAGACACAGTCTCAGTGTTTAAGTCTAGGCTTAAAACGTATTTGTTTACTCAAGCCTACCCTGACTAGACTTTCTATTATACTAATTCCCAGTCCTAATAATCTTTTCTCTCCCTCTCTCCTTCTGCCAAGCCACACACGATTTTATGGAGATACTAGAGATCCAGATCCTTTCTGCCTCTGGATGGAGCTCAAATCTTCTCCAATTCCAGACTGCTGGGACTACGGCTGCTCCTAAGGCCATACTGACTTCATATAAGTCAGTAATTAACTTTTTCACATTATCTGTTGTTACCCAGATGAGGATGGGTTCCCTTCTGAGTCTGGTTCCTCTCAAGGTTTCTTCCTCTTAAAACATCTTAGGGAGTTTTTCCTTGCCACCGTCGCCACTCAGTGGCTTGCTCAGTTGGGATAAATTCGCACCTTTAATATCTGTATACCGTGTTTGATATTTCTGTAAAGCTGCTTTGAGACAATGTCTATTGTAAAAAGCGCTATACAAATAAAATTGAATTGAATTGAATTGAATAAATAATCACACAGCTTTATTCCACAACAATAACAACAATAATAATAATTCTTTAGCCCATTTCATACATTTAAATGCAGCGCAAAGGGACAAAAAAATCCAGATATAGAATGTCTCTGTACTCTGTAGCTTTACAGTTTCCCTTCACTGGAACTAAGAATCCCAAACACTGTTCCAGCATGACACAAAGTGCACAAAGTGAGCTCCATGAAGACTTGGTGTGTGAAGGTTGGAATAAGGTAGAAGAACTCGAGTGTCCTGAACAGAACCCTGACCTCAACCCCACTGAACACCTTTGGGATGAACAGGAACTGGTGTCTCCTCACATCAACATCAGCACCTGATCTCATCCTCACTAACGCTCTTGTAGCTGAATGAACACAAATCCCCACAGCCACGGCCCAAAATCTAGTGGAACGCCTTCGCAGAAGAGCGGAGCGTATTATAACACTAAAAGGAGAGTAAATCTGGAATTTTGCATTTTTTTGTGTATCTATATATAAATCAGTGTTTACAGAACAGGCAATAAAAATAACCTACACACACACATACACACACACAGTGTTACACACTTTATTGGCTGTGTTTATGCAAAGCAGAACAATAAATCACACATAATCACAAAACATTATTAAAATTAGATTATTATCAGTAAAAACCCAGTGCAAGGTATTCCAAAGCCTAGGAGCAGCCACCGAGAAAGCCTGGTCACCTTTAGCCTTAAAACATGAACGAGGAACTAAGATAAATAATTGACCGGATGATCGAATTCTACAAAAGATCAAAACGACAGTCCATATAATTTTCCATCTGATCGGAAAAAAGCCAAAATCAGACACAAGTACTCACTTCACGCAAGGACTGTACTACTACTACTAAAATAATAATAATAATAATAATAATAATAATAATAATATAGAACTGGCATGAACATTACTAGTTATATTAGTTTTATATATAGAAGTGGATATTAATATAAATAAACATTGTCAATAATATAACGTCAACAGTTATACAATCAGATTATATAAGAGTTCATCTCTTAAACACTGAAATTCCACACATCAGTATTCAGACCTCAGACGTAACTACTGACTTCAGCACTATTCAGAAGTTAGGTGAGAGTTACGCATGCAGGGGCGGAGTTTATCTAGAACAGAGGCGTGTCTCGGTTCCGCTCGATTCTGATTTTGAGCTTAAGCGCATGTTTGTTGTGTGATATCGGCTGAGTGAGAAGCGGTGTTAAGTCCAGCGCCACCATCTGACAGTTTGATGGAACGACAATATGTCAGGCTGAAATGTATATTCTGGCTGTAAATCCACTCACATACTGGGCAATGTCATTCAAAGACAACAATAAATACACTAATATCACACGATTCATTCATTAATAATTAACACAACATTTTCTACAGTGATATAACAGTAGTGTCCCATTCAGAAGTAAGTCAGCATAACAGCTGACTGCTTAAGCAACGTAGTAAAATAATGCTGTGATAATATCTGAAAATATTAGCAAACTAGCTGAAAGGCTGATCGGTATAGATGTCATTGTATATTCATTATATATGTGTGACCTTTCGAGACATCCAGAGACACCCGGCATTATTAATATTAGTAGTAGTAGTAGTAGTAGTAGTAGTATTAGGATTACTAGCACTGTTATGAAAATTTCTGTCTTGTTAATTTCAGATAAGAGTTGTCTAAGAGGTTTTTTTAGATAATAAACTGAACAATGAGGTGTATAAAAGAGTGACACTATGCTAGCTTGCTAGTTATCGCTAGCTAACATTTGCAACATCCAACTGCCTCTGTTGCACAAAGACACTCTTACTGACCATCTCTGCTAACAAGTACATTTCACTAAACATTTCACTAAAAGAAATAAAGCAAGCTTATAATATAAGTAAATTCAATTTAAAAAGTACATTTAAAAAATAGCATTAGCTGATTACTGTCCCAAAGTCTCAGGTGTGTGTCTTGATGTGTCGAATATACCCTTCCTTCCTTGCTGGCATTCTGGGTGCCTCACAATTCTCACAATTCTCTGTGGCAGTTAAAAAGGTGAATAAATTTGCATGACGTGTGTAAGTTTTAAAATGTACCTAGGCTCAGAGTTATGTTTATGTTAATATTAATGATAATGTTAATGTGAAATGCGACTGTTGATTTTGGTTAAATATATCCTACCTATTTTTTTTAATTTATGAATATGTGTGTGTGTCTAAAGAATGCAATACATTTTTAAAAGAATGTTAGCCAGTAAGATTTAAAATAGACTTGTAAAAGTGTATACAGAAGGTCGTTATGATTTTTTGGTGATTAAAATAATCTTGTGAGCTAGAGAGGAACTGCTTATCTAACATACAGCCTGGACTTTGGGATGCTAGCTTGCTAATCCAGTAAATAAGAATGTAACACTTCTATAAATGCATAAACAGGAAGTACTAAATGCTAGAGAATTAGTTAATAATATACTGTACATCCAGTGTAACACTAAAGTGACTAAAGTGAGTCACACAGCTGTTTCCCGCTGATTGTCCTGAACGACAGCCTGTCCTGAACGACTCCTTACCACTTCTGTCTGTGACTTCCTGTCTCCTCCTAACAGGTAGTATGTGTGTGTGTGTGTGTGTGTGTGTGTGTGTGTGTGTGTGGGTGTTTGTGTATGGGGGGCGGGGGGTTGTTGTGTAGCACAAACCTGTAACACTGTATCCACCATCTCACGCCGCCAATGATGAACAATATGAAGATGGAAACACCAATTCCAGTGTTCAGGCCAGTACCTGAGAGAGCGAGAGAGAGAGAGAGAGAGAGAGAGAGAGAGAAAGAAATATATAAGGAAGAAACTACTACACAATACTACATGCTCAAACAGTGCAGTTGTATGTGTGCAGTGTGCCGACGCACAAGAAACAGAGATCGCTCCTCCCGCGACTGCCGCTGTGGTGCTGAAGCGACAGCTCCGCTTCAGCACCACCAATGTTTTGGACAGCCAGAGAACGCATGGCGGTGAGGCAGGGTCGCCGACACACACACGGCTGCTGAATGGCGGGCAGCACGGGAAAATTCCACCATCCAGCAGGCGATGGGAGAGTATAAAATGGCCGATACTCCACTCGCAAGGGAGAGAAGGCTCTCCGGGCACATGTACTAATCCGTGTTGTGTTTTTTTCAGATGAGACCGATGCGATCGGAGACTCCGCCCCCTGACTGCACCCGCGGCGCTGCCTGACGGAAAAAAAGGATCCCCGCCACTCGGGAAAACCCCAGCATAACGCCGGCAGCCCCGACGACTGAACACTTAATCTCATGGTCACAATCTCTTGTGCACACACACACGCATACACACACACTCTCACGGACTTTTGTAAATAAAATTCCCCATGTGTTCACCCAAAGTAGCCTGATGTGTGTCTGTGTTCTGCCCATTGCTGACTAAATTCCCCACACTGGTGGAGGATGCGGGCATAAGCACAGACCCGCCCCTATATAAAAAATAAATAAATAAATGAGTAAAAAATTCCCTTTCCATAGATGGAGTCCCTGCTGCAGCAACTGATGGAGGCCAGCCTCCAGCAGCAGACCATAGCACAGCAGCTCGCCGAGAGCCTACAGGTCGCATCCTGGGAGCTGCTGGCCCTGAAAGCCACGACCTCTGTGACCGCCCCTCCTCACCCTGATCCCAGCCGAGAAGCCCAGGACCTGCTTCCCCACTTGTCCCCAGAGGACGATATCGAGGCCTACCTGGAAGCCTTCGAACAGGTCGTGCACCAGGAGTGCTGGGGTATCGAAGAGAGGCTGCGCATCCTCGGCCCGCTGCTTTCCGGAGAGACGCGCGCAGCTTACTATGCCCTCGCTCCGGAGGCAGCAGGGGACTACGCAGAGGTAAAGAGAGAGATCCTGGCATGGTGTGGGCGGAACCCCCTCCAGGCGGTGACAGAGTTGGCTACAGGCCAGGAGCCAAGCCGCGTGGACAGATGGACACTCTCCTGTGCCTCACCAAGAGGTGGCTCCAGCCAGACCTGCACTCTGCCACCGAGGTTGTAGAGAGGGTGGCCATGGACCGGTTCCTGAGGACTTTGCCACCCACAGAATGCCAGGCCGTGGGGATGCAAGCCCCCGGGACACCCAGGGAACTACTGACCACCCTGGAACACACCCTGACCACCCTGGCGCTCGGCGGAGAGGGACAGCACCACCAAGGCCGCCCGGACTATGGGACACCCAAGGACGAGCCCAGCCCGACCGAGGCAGACCAGGGGACACTGAAGAAGACCCAGAAAACCTGGCGAGCAGGGTGTGTCCTCCCCACGCTGGACCTGCCAAAACTGCCCCAGCAAACAAAGGAAGCACGAGTGCGGCAGGCCTACATGGCCCAAGGCGAGGTGGACACCGGGACAGAAGGTAAGCTGCACACACACTCTAACCCACTCTTGTCTGTGTTCCAGCAGGTAAACCGGCAGGGGAACTTCGGCCAAGAGCAGAAAGAGGACAGCCGCCTGAAGTATTGTTGGGCCCAGGTGCATCAAATCAAGGGGGTCGACCAAAGCCCGAACCAGAGACTCCCCTCCTCCTACTTTCTGGTCAAAGGAGGCTTACTATACCGGTGGATAGTGACCAACCGCAGAGGGGAACCCGTGGAACTCTTGGTCATCCCCAAAGCCAGAACGCAGGCCCTGATGCACCTGGCCCATGCCGATCCACTCGGGGGCCACCTGGGGGCAAGAAACACCCTGGAGAAGCTGAAGGACCGCTTTGTCTGGCCAGGCATGGACGCCCGGGGCTTCTGCCAACAATGCTCTTAGTGCCAACGCACGGCCCCAAGGAAGCTGCCGTCGGCGCCCCTCATTCCGCTTCCCATCATATGCGTCCCCTTCAAGAGGATCGGCACGGACCTCGTCAGACCGCTCCTAAAATCGGCCCGAGGTCACGAGTATATATTGGTAATCGTGGACTATGCCACCAGGTACCCCGAGGCGGTACCACTGTGTAAAGCCATCTCCCGGAACATTGCTAAAGAACTGGTGCTCCTGTTCAGCCGTGTCGGGATCCCAAAAGACATCCAACTGACCAAGGTACCCCGTTTGTGTCAAAGCTTATGTCTGATCTGTGTCGGCTGTTGCAGGTGAAACACCTAAAGGCGTCTGTCTACCACCCACAAACAGATGGGCTGGTCGAACGGTTCAACCGGACCTTAAAGCAGATGTTGCGCCGGGTAGATGAGGAAGGGAGGAACTGGGACCTCCTCCTGCTGTACGTCCTCTTCGCCATCCGAGAGTGCCCCCAGGCATCCACAGGCTTCACATCCTTCGAGCTCCTCTTCGGACGGTGACCTCATGGACTGCTGGATGTGGCACGGGAAGCATGGGAAGAACAGCCGTCCCCGTTCCGCTTGGTCATCAATTATGTACAGGAGATACAGGAGAAGATCGACCGAGTGGCCCCGATAGTCCAGGAACATATGAGAGCCGTATAGGAGGAACAGAAACGAGTGTACAACCGTCCAACACAACCTTGCGAGTTCCAACCTGGTGATCGGGTACTCCTGCTAGTACCCAGCAGCTCCTGCAAATTCCTAGCTCCGTGGCAGGGCCCCTATACAGTCCTCAAGAGGAGAGGTGCCGTGAACTATCGCCTGCAGCAGCCCAGTAAGCCAGCAGACACAAAAACGTACCACATAAACCTGCTGAAGAGGTGGATAGAGCCCGAACCTGTACTGTCTGCGTTTGTGGCCTTAGAAACAGATCACGACCAGGGCACTTTAGTCCATGAAGAGCTCACCCCCACACAGAGTTGGTGGGGCAACTTACTGATGTTTTTTCTACCTCCCCAGGCATGACGCAGCTGGTACAACACAAAATCAAGACTCACCCGGGAGTGCTGGTGTAGCAGTGGCCCTATCAGGTCCCAGAGGCTCTCCGTAGGGCTATCGAGGAGGAGGTCAGCCGGATGCTGCGGGACAACATCATAGAGGAGTCCAACAGCCCCTGGTCCAACCCTATCCTACCAAAGCCCGACGGTAGTATGCGCCTCTGCAATGACTTCCGGAAGCTAAACCAGGTCTCGGAGTTTGACAGCTCTCCCCTCCCCCAGGTGGATGACCTAGTGGAGCGATTGGGGAGGGCTCGGTTCATCTCCACCCTGGACTTAACAAAGGGGTACTGGCAAGTGGCGCTGGCCCTAGATGCGAGACCGAATGGCCACTGGCAGTACCGGGTTCTCCCCTACAGTCTACATGGAGTGCCAGTGACATTCCAGTGGCTGATGGACATTGTCCTGCAACCCCATCGTGCTTTTGCAGCCGCCTACCTGGATGATGTGGTCATTCACTCCTCCACCTGGTTGGACCACCTGTTCCACCTGGGGGAGGTCCTGAAGGAGCTCCGGAAGGCCGGGCTGACAGCCAACCCCAAAAAGTGCCACCCGAGGCTGACCGAGGCACAGTACCTTGGGTACTGTATTGGCCGGGGCTTACTCAAGCCCCAGGCGAAGAAAATTGAGGCAATAAAGGGTTATCCTCGACCTACGTCAAAAAAACACGTACGTGCCTTCTTGGGGTTGGCGAGGTACTACCATAAGTTTGTGCCTAACTTCTCCTCTGTAGCCTCCCCCCTCTCAGATCTCACAAAGAAAGGCCAGCCGGACCAGGTGAAGTGGTCTACAGACGCGGAGTGGGCATTCCAGGCCCTGAAGGAAGCCCTCACCAGCGCTCTAGTGCTACATAACCCAGACTTTGCCGTCCCGTTCACCGTGCACACAGATGCATCCGAGACCGGGCTGGGCGCAGTCCTCTCACAGACCTTTGACAGGGAGGAGCACCCGGTCCTCTACATTAGCCGAAAGTTATCCCCAGCTGAGAGGAGGTATGCGGCCGTGGAGAGGAAGGCCATAGCAATAAAGTGGGCCATCGAGGAGCTACGGTACTACCGGGCCGGACGGCACTTTGTCCTGGTGACAGACAAGGACACTAACGCCCGGGTAACTCGATGGTTCCTCTCCCTACTGGATTTCTTGTTCCAAAATTCCACCATCCAGCAGGTGACAGGAGAGTATAAAATGGCCGATACTCAACTCGCAAGGGAGAGAAGGCTCTCCGGGCATGTGTACTAATCTGTGTTGTGTTTTTTTTCAAATGAGACCGATGCGATCGGAGACTCCGCCCCCTGACTGCACCCACGGCACTGCCTGACAGAACAAAAAAGGATCCCCGCCACTCGGGAAAACCCCAGCACAACGCCGGTAGCCCCGCGATGACTGAACACTTAATCTCATGGTCACCCTTGTGCACACACGCGCATACACACACACTCTCACAGACTTTTGTAAATAAAATTCCCCACGTGTTCACCCGAAGTAGCCTCCTGCGTGTGTGTGTTCTGCCCACCGCTGACTAAATTCCCTACACAAGGAAAATTCATTACAGTTTTGACATGAAGTCTGTTTTGTTGAACTTCTCCACTGTTCACTGATGGAGACTTGAGTGCAGAACTGATTGTGGTAATTGTAGTGCTAAAGCTATCGTAGCATCCTCTCACTACTCTCTCTATTCTCACCCCTCTCACACCCCAGAATTCATAATTTTTGTAAATATACCACATGTCTATTCCTAAAACAATCTGCTGCAAGAAATAACAGAAAGTTTATCTGCGTGTGATACAAACCTCCGTCATCTCAGTCACCTCCGTCACTCTGATTTGTCTCATGCCTCTCTGTAAAGCATACTTGTTGGGGTTATGACATTTTATCTTCTCATGAAATTGCTCTTTCATTCTTTCTTTCTCTTATCTTTCACTCTTTCTTCCTTTCCTAAATCCCTTTCAGCTTGTCGGAATCAGTATTTATTTCCTTTAGATTTAGTTTTAGTTTTGTTTTAATCTATCAATTTGATGATCTAGCCAGTAATAATAAAACGTAATAAGTGGTGATGAAATAATGTGCCTCACCTTCAATCAGAAGGTTAGCTGATCCCGGTTCACACAATTCTGCAGGAGGACTGTCACGAATCAAGGATGGGTTCGGAAGCAATCGCAGATATATAACATTTATTATATAAACAAACAACAAAACATAGACACTAAGACAACTAGGCAAAATACTGTGGCATGAAACAAAACACGGAAACATGGAACATGGTAG
This sequence comes from Ictalurus furcatus, assembly GCF_023375685.1. Lineage (NCBI taxonomy): Eukaryota > Metazoa > Chordata > Actinopteri > Siluriformes > Ictaluridae > Ictalurus > Ictalurus furcatus. The sequence continues at coordinate 9,461,244 of NC_071272.1, forward strand.
TCTAAGACAACGAAAGACAGAGAATCAGTGCAAACAATGGCTATATATACACAAGAGTGCTCATTAACAGAAACGTGAATCAGGTGCAGGTGGTCATGTGACATGTAGTGCAGTGCAGTGGCTGATGGGAACTGGAGTCCAAAGTTTCCTGATACATGACAGAACCCCCCCACTCAGGGCGCTACTCCCGGAGCGCCCAAACATGCACCCCCTCCATCTGGCGGTCCAGGCCCCCTGGGCAAAATGCCCCCAGAAGAACCAGGAGACTGAGTGGCCTCCTCAGCAGAGCAAAAAAAAGGTGCAACGCTCCCAGCGGGCCTGGAGCTCAGAGCGAAGTCTGCATGGCAGGACAGCGGGACAACTTCCTCCGCAGGACAGGAGAGGGGAGCGAAGTTCTCTGTGAGGCCCGAGGGAAGCTCAACAATTTCCGCGAGGCCAAAGAGGGGAGCGAGGTTCTCCGCGAGGCCAGGGAGAGGAGCGAGGTTCTCCGCGAGGCAAAAGGGAGGAACAATGCTCTCCGTGGAGCATGAGGGGGGAATGATGTCCTCCGTGGAGCAGGAAGGGGGAGTGACATATGGCGCGCAGCAAAGAAGAGGAACGACGTCTTCAGCGGAACATGGAGGCAGAGCGACGTCCTCCACGAAGCAGGACGGCAGAGAGACGACCTCAGCCGAGCAGGAAGGCAGAGCGACGTCCACAGCCGAGCAGGAAAGCGGAGCGACGTCCACAGCCGAGCAGGAAGGCAGAGCGACGTCCTCCACGGAGCAGGAAAACAGAGCACTGTACTCAGCGGTGCAGGCAAATGGAGCGCTGTACTCAGCGGAGCAGGAAGGCAGAGCGACGAAATCAGCTGAACAGGAAGGCAGTGCGACGTCCACAGCCGAGCAGGAAGGCAAAGCAACGTCCTCCGCGGTGCAGGAAAACAGAGTGCTGTACTCAGCAGAGAAGGAAGGCAGAGTGACGTCCTCAGATGAACATGAAGGCAGAGGGACGTCTTCAGCTGAACCTGAAGGCAGAGTGACGACCTCAGTTGGGCAGGAAAGTACAGCGGCGTGGAGTGCGGGGTTGTTGAACAGAGGGGAGTACTTGGGTATGTCAGGAGACGGAGCAACGTCTTCAGCCAACCCGGGTGACTGAGCGGCGTCCTCAGCTGAACTGCAAAGCTGAGCGGCGTCCTCAGACGAGCAGGGAGGCTGACCTTCGTTCTCCACTGACTCTGCTTGCTGAACTAGATCCATAATGGGGGAGGGAGGGTGGGAGATGGAATTAGCCCCAACCACAGACTCCCCCTCCTGTTGGTGTGGCGTGGCATAGTCCTTCGTGAACATGGGAAGTGAGTTGAATGCCTGGTAATTCCTAGCGACCTGCTGCTTTTGTAGCACAGCTTGGTACTCCTCCGCCTCTTAGCGTAGCGTGGCGAAGTACTCCACAATCATCGGTGGCATCCTGATGCCCCAGTTCTCCATCCTAGCGATCTGCTGCTTCCGATTAAAGGTCTTTTGTTCTGTCACAAATCAAGGATTGGTTCGGAAGCAATCGCAGATATATAACATTTATTATATAAACAAACAACAAAACATAGACACTAAGACAACTAGGCAAAATACTGTGGCATGAAACAAAACACGGAAACATGGTAGTCTAAGACAACGAAAGACAGAGAATCAGTGCAGACAATGGCTATATATACAAGAGTGCTCATTAACAGAAACGTGAATCAGGTGCAGGTGGTCATGTGACATGTAGTGCAGTGCAATGGCTGATGGGAACTGGAGTCCAGAGTTTCCTGATACATGACAAAGACAAACAGGTGTGAGATAACATTTTACACACACTGGAAAAGAGAAATGTTTTATTCTGATGGTACGTAGTTCATGTAAACCGTAAGGAAGAGGATTGTCCTGCCGAGACGGATCTTTAAAGCATTTAACGATTTCTAAACAAATCGACGTAGGTAAAAACTGCATGATTAAATAATAAAGCATGTGTGTGTGTGTGTAAGCAGAGTTACTGTTACCACCCCAAAGTTGATTTTCTTCTTTTAACATCACATCACCATGCATTTTATTTCTCTTATACCACAGCAATTTACCAACAATTAAAAAATTTAGGAGGAGGAGGAGCAGAAATGGCACTTAGATGGAAGTATTTTTGGCATGTTATTGTAACTTTTGACTAGTAGGTGGTGCTGCCACAACAATGTTTCATATCACATCACTGGTTTCAGATCACTGTATCACATCACTGTATCACATCACTGTTTCATATCACTGTATCACATCACTGTTTCATATCACTGTATCACATCAATGTTTCATATCACATCACTGTATCACATCACTGTATCACATCAATGTTTCATATCACATCACTGGTTTCAGATCACTGTAGCACATCCCTGTTTCATATCACATCACTGTATCACATCACTGTATCACATCACTGTTTCACATCACTGTATCACATCACTGTTTCATATCACTGTATCGCATCAATGTTTCATATCACATCACTGTATCACATCACTGTATCCCATCAATGTTTCATATCACATCACTGGTTTCAGATCACTGTAGCACATCCCTGTTTCATATCACATCGCTGTATCACATCAATGTTTCATATCACATTGCTGTATCACATCACTGTATCACATCAATGTTTCATATCACATCACTGGTTTCATATCACTGTAGCACAACGGTGATGTGATACAGTGATATGAAACAGTGAAGTGATACAGTGATATGAAACAGTGAAGTGATACAGTGTTATGAAACATTGATGTGATACAGTGATGTGATACAGTGATGTGATATGAAACACCGATGTGATATGAAACAGTGATATGAAACAGTGATATGAAACAGTGATGTGATACAGTGATGTGATATGAAACAGTGATGTAATATGAAACAGTGATGTGATACAGTGATGTGATATGAAACAGTGATGTGCTACAGTGATATGAAACAGTGGTGATGTGATAGTGATGTGATACAGTGATGTGATACAGTGATGTGAAACAGTGATGTGATATGAAACAGTGATGTGATACAGTGATGTGATACAGTGATGTGATATGAAACAGTGATGTGATACAGCGATATGAAACAGTGATGTGATACAGCGATATGAAACAGTGATGTGATACAGTGATGTGATATGAAACAGTGATGTGATACAGTGATGTGATATGAAACAGTGATGTGATAGTGATGTGATATGAAACAGTGATGTGATACAGTAATATGAAACAGTGATGTGAAACAGTGATGTGATATGAAACAGTGATGTAATATGAAACAGTGATATGTAATATGAAACAGTGATATGAAACAGTGATGTGATATGAAACAGTGATGTGCTACAGTGATATGAAACAGTGGTGATGTGATAGTGATGTGATACAGTGATGTGATACAGTGATGTGAAACAGTGATGTGATATGAAACAGTGATGTGATACAGTGATGTGATATGAAACACTGATGTGATACAGTGATGTGATACAGTGATGTGATACAGTGATGTGATATGAAACAGTGAAGTGATACAGTGATATGAAACAGTGAAGTGATAGTGTTATGAAACAGTGATGTGATACAGTGATATGAAATAGTGATGTGATATGAAAGTGATGTGATACAGCGATATGAAACAGTGATGTGATACAGCGGTATGAAAAAGTGATGTGATACAGTGATGTGATATGAAACAGTGATGTGATACAGTGATGTGATATGAAACAGTGATGTGATAGTGATGTGATATGAAACAGTGAAGTGATACAGTGATATGAAACAGTAATATGAAATAGTGATGTGATACAGTGATATGAAACAGTAATATGAAATAGTGATGTGATACAGTGATATGAAACAGTGAAGTGTTACAGTGTTATGAAACATTGATGTGATACAGTGATGTGATACAGTGATGTGATATGAAACAGTGATATGAAACAGTGATGTGATATGAAACAGTGATGTGCTACAGTGATATGAAACAGTGGTGATGTGAAAGTGATGTCATACAGTGATGTGATACAGTGATGTGAAACAGTGATGTGAAACAGTGATGTGATATGAAACAGTGATGTAATATGAAACAGTGATATGAAACAGTGATGTGATATGAAACAGTGATGTGCTACAGTGATATGAAACAGTGGTGATGTGATAGTGATGTGATACAGTGATGTGATACAGTGATGTGAAACAGTGATGTGATATGAAACACTGATGTGATACAGTGATGTGATACAGTGATGTGATATGAAACAGTGAAGTGATACAGTGATATGAAACAGTGAAGTGATAGTGTTATGAAACAGTGATGTGATACAGTGATATGAAATAGTGATGTGATATGAAAGTGATGTGATACAGCGATATGAAAAAGTGATGTGATACAGTGATGTGATATGAAACAGTGATGTGATACAGTGATGTGATATGAAACAGTGATGTGATAGTGATGTGATATGAAACAGTGAAGTGATACAGTGATATGAAACAGTAATATGAAATAGTGATGTGATACAGTGATATGAAACAGTAATATGAAATAGTGATGTGATACAGTGATATGAAACAGTGAAGTGTTACAGTGTTATGAAACATTGATGTGATACAGTGATGTGATACAGTGATGTGATATGAAACAGTGATATGAAACAGTGATGTGATATGAAACAGTGATGTGCTACAGTGATATGAAACAGTGGTGATGTGAAAGTGATGTCATACAGTGATGTGATACAGTGATGTGAAACAGTGATGTGAAACAGTGATGTGAAACAGTGATGTGATATGAAACAGTGATGTAATATGAAACAGTGATATGAAACAGTGATGTGATATGAAACAGTGATGTGATACAGTGATGTGATACAGTGATGTGATATGAAACACCGATGTGATACAGTGATGTGATACAGTGATGTGATATGAAACAGTGAAGTGATACAGTGATATGAAACAGTGAAGTGATACAGTGATATGAAATAGTGATGTGATATGAAAGTGATGTGATACAGCGATATGAAACAGTGATGTGATACAGTGATATGAAACAGTGATGTGATACAGCGATATGAAACAGTGAAGTGTTACAGTGATATGAAACAGTGATGTGATACAGTAATATGAAACAGTGATGTGATATGAAACAGCGATGTGATACAGTGATGTGATACAGTGATGTGATATGAAACAGGGATGTGCTACAGTGATGTGATATGAAACATTGATGTGATACAGTGATGTGATACAGTGATGTGATACAGTGATGTGATATGAAACAGTGATATGAAACAGTGAAGTGATACAGTGTTATGAAACAGTGTTATGAAACAGTGATGTGATACAGTGTATGAAACGGTGATGTGATAGTGATATGAAACAGTGAAGTGATACAGTGTTATGAAACATTGATGTGATACAGTGATGTGATACATCAATGTTTCATATCACATTGCTGTATCACATCACTGTATCACATCAATGTTTCATATCACATCACTGGTTTCAGATCACTGTAGCACATCCCTGTTTCATATCACATCACTGTATCACATCACTGTATCACATCACTGTTTCATATCACTGTATCACATCACTGTTTCATATCACTGTATCACATCAATGTTTCATATCACATCACTGTATCACATCACTGTATCACATCAATGTTTCATATCACATCACTGGTTTCAGATCACTGTAGCACATCCCTGTTTCATATCACATCACTGTATCACATCACTGTATCACATCACTGTTTCACATCACTGTATCACATCACTGTTTCATATCACTGTATCACATCAATGTTTCATATCACATCACTGTATCACATCACTGTATCCCATCAATGTTTCATATCACATCACTGGTTTTCAGATCACTGTAGCACATCCCCCTGTTTCATATCACATCGCTGTATCACATCAATGTTTCATATCACATTGCTGTATCACATCACTGTATCCACATCAATGTTTCATATCACATCACTGGTTTCATATCACTGTAGCACAACGGTGATGTGATACAGTGATATGAAACAGTGAAGTGATACAGTGATATGAAACAGTGAAGTGATACAGTGTTATGAAACATTGATGTGATCTACAGTGATGTGATACAGTGATGTGATATGAAACACCGGATGTGATATGAAACAGTGATATGAAACAGTGATATGAAACAGTGATGTGATACAGTGATGTGATATGAAACAGTGATGTGATACAGTGATGTGATATGAAACAGTGATGTGCTACAGTGATATGAAACAGTGGTGATGTGATAGTGATGTGATACATGATGTGATACAGTGATGTGAAACAGTGATGTGATGTGATACAGTGATGTGATACAGTGATGTGATATGAAACAGTGATGTGATACAGCGATATGAAACAGTGATGTGATACAGCGATATGAAACAGTGATGTGATACAGTGATGTGATATGAAACAGTGATGTGATACAGTGATGTGATATGAAACAGTGATGTGATAGTGATGTGATATGAAACAGTGAGGTGTTACAGTGATATGAAACAGTGATGTGATACAGTAATATGAAACAGTGATGTGAAACAGTGATGTGATATGAAACAGTGATGTTAATATGAAACAGTGATATGTTAATATGAAACAGTGATATGAAACAGTGATGTGATATGAAAACAAGTGGATGTGCTACAGTGATATGAAACAGTGGTGATGTGATAGTGATGTGATACAGTGATGTGATACAGTGATGTGAAACAGTGATGTGATATGAAACAGTGATGTGATACAGTGATGTGATACCAGTGATTGTGATACTGAAACACTGATGTGATACAGTGATGTGATACAGTGATGTGATATGAAACAGTGAAGTGATTACAGTGATATGAAACAGTGAAGTGATAGTGTTATGAAACAGTGATGTGATTACAGTGATATGAAATAGTGATGTGATATGAAAGTGATGTGATACAGCGATATGAAACAGTGATGTGATACAGCGATATGAAACAGTGATGTGATACAGTGATGTGATATGAAACAGTGATGTGATACAGTGATGTGATATGAAACAGTGATGTGATAGTGATGTGATATGAAACAGTGAAGTGATACAGTGATATGAAACAGTAATATGAAATAGTGATGTGATACAGTGATATGAAACAGTAATATGAAATAGTGATGTGATACAGTGATATGAAACAGTGAAGTGTTACAGTGTATGAAACATTGATGTGATACAGTGATGTGATACAGTGATGTGATATGAAACAGTGATATGAAAACAGTGATGTGATATGAAACAGTGATGTGCTACAGTGATATGAAACAGTGGTGATGTGAAAGTGATGTCATACAGTGATGTGATACAGTGATGTGAAACAGTGATGTGAAACAGTGATGTGATATGAAACAGTGATGTAATATGAAACAGTGATATGAAACAGTGATGTGATATGAAACAGTGATGTGCTACAGTGATATGAAACAGTGGTGATGTGATAGTGATGTGATACAGTGATGTGATACAGTGATGTGAAACAGTGATGTGATATGAAACACTGATGTGATACAGTGATGTGATACAGTGATGTGATATGAAACAGTGAAGTGATACAGTGATATGAAACAGTGAAGTGATAGTGTTATGAAACAGTGATGTGATACAGTGATATGAAATAGTGATGTGATATGAAAGTGATGTGATACAGCGATATGAAAAAGTGATGTGATACAGTGATGTGATATGAAACAGTGATGTGATACAGTGATGTGATATGAAACAGTGATGTGATAGTGATGTGATATGAACAGTTGAAGTGATACAGTGATATGAAACAGTAATATGAAATAGTGATGTGATACAGTGATATGAAACAGTAATATGAAATAGTGATGTAATACAGTGATATGAAACAGTGAAGTGTTACAGTGTTATGAAACATTGATGTGATACAGTGATGTGATACAGTGATGTGATATGAAACAGTGATATGAAACAGTGATGTGATATGAAACAGTGATGTGCTACAGTGATATGAAACAGTGGTGATGTGAAAGTGATGTGATACAGTGATGTGATACAGTGATGTGAAACAGTGATGTGAAACAGTGATGTGATATGAAACAGTGATGTAATATGAAACAGTGATATGAAACAGTGATGTGATATGAAACAGTGATGTGATACAGTGATGTGATACAGTTGATGTGATATGAAACAGTGAAGTGATACAGTGATATGAAACAGTGAAGTGATAGTGTTATGAAACAGTGATGTGATACAGTGATATGAAATAGTGATGTGATATGAAAGTGATGTGATACAGCGATATGAAACAGTGATGTGATACAGTGATATGAAACAGTGATGTGATACAGCGATATGAAACAGTGAAGTGTTACAGTGATATGAAACAGTGATGTGATACAGTAATATGAAACAGTGATGTGATATGAAACAGCGATGTGATACAGTGATGTGATACAGTGATGTGATATGAAACAGGGATGTGCTACAGTGATGTGATATGAAACATTGATGTGATACAGTGATGTGATACAGTGATGTGATACAGTGATGTGATATGAAACAGTGATATGAAACAGTGAAGTGATACAGTGTTATGAAACAGTGTATGAAACAGTGATGTGATACAGTGTATGAAACGGTGATGTGATAGTGATATGAAACAGTGAAGTGATACAGTGTTATGAAACATTGATGTGATACAGTGATGTGATACAGTGATGTGATATGAAACAGTGATATGAAACAGTGATGTGATATGAAACAGTGATGTGCTACAGTGATATGAAACAGTGGTGATGTGAAAGTGATGTGATACAGTGATGTGATACAGTGATGTGAAACAGTGATGTGAAACAGTGATGTGATATGAAACAGTGATGTAATATGAAACAGTGATATGAAACAGTGATGTGATATGAAACAGTGATGTGCTACAGTGATATGAAACAGTGGTGATGTGATAGTGATGTGATACAGTGATGTGATACAGTGATGTGATATGAAACAGTGATGTGATACAGTGATGTGATACAGTGATGTGATATTGAAATAGTGATGTGATACAGTGATGTGATAATGAAACAGTGAAATGATACAGTGATGTGATATGAAACAGTGAAGTGATACAGTGTTATGAAACAGTGATGTGATACAGTGATATGAAATAGTGATGTGATATGAAAGTGATGTGATACAGCGATATGAAACAGTGATGTGATACAGCGATATGAAACAGTGATGTGATACAGCGATATGAAACAGTGATGTGATATGAACAGTGATGTGATACAGTGATGTGATATGAAACAGTGATGTGATAGTGATGTGATATGAAAACAGTGAAGTGTTACAGTGATATGAAACAGTGATGTGATACAGTAATATGAAACAGTGAAGTGATACAGTGATATGAAACAGTAATATGAAATAGTGATGTGATACAGTGATATGAAACAGTGAAGTGTTACAGTGATATGAAACAGTGATGTGATACAGTGATATGAAACAGTGAAGTGTTACAGTGATGTGAAACAGTGATGTGATACAGTGATATGAAACAGTGTTGTGATATGAAACACTGATGTGATACAGTGATGTGATATGAAACAGTGATGTGATACAGTGATGTGATATGAAATAGTGATGTGATATGAAAGTGATGTGATACAGCGATATGAAACAGTGATGTGATACAGCGATATGAAACAGTGATGTGATACAGCGATATGAAACAGTGATGTGATATGAAACAGTGATGTGATACAGTGATGTGATATGAAACAGTGATGTGATAGTGATGTGATATGAAACAGTGAAGTGTTACAGTGATATGAAACAGTGATGTGATACAGTATTATGAAACAGTGAAGTGATACAGTGATATGAAACAGTAATATGAAATAGTGATGTGATACAGTGATATGAAACAGTGAAGTGTTACAGTGATATGAAACAGTGATGTGATACAGTGATATGAAACAGTGAAGTGTTACAGTGATGTGAAACAGTGATGTGATACAGTAATATGAAACAGTGATGTGATACAGTGATATGAAACAGTGTTGTGATATGAAACACTGATGTGATACAGTGATGTGATATGAAACAGTGATGTGATACAGTGATGTGATATGAAACAGTGAAGTGTTACAGTGATATGAAACAGTGATGTGATACAGTGATATGAAATAGTGAAGTGTTAGTTATATGAAACAGTGAGGTGATACAGTAATATGAAACAGTGATGTGATACAGTGATATGAAACAGTCATGTCATATGAAACACTGATGTGATACAGTGATGTGATATGAAACAGTGATGTGATACAGTGATGTGATATGAAACAGTGATGTGATATGAAACAGTGATGTGTTACAGTGATATGAAACAGTGATGTGATACAGTGATATGAAACAGTGAAGTGTTACAGTGATATGAAACAGTGAGGTGATACAGTAATATGAAACAGTGATGTGATACAGTGATATGAAACAGTGATGTGATATGAAACACTGATGTGATACAGTGATGTGATATGAAACAGTGATGTGATACAGTGATATGAAACAGTGAAGTGTTACAGTGATATGAAACAGTGAGGTGATACAGTAATATGAAACAGTGATGTGATACAGTGATATGAAACAGTGATGTGATATGAAACACTGATGTGATACAGTGATGTGATATGAAACAGTGATGTGATACAGTGATGTGATATGAAACAGTGATGTGATAGTGATGTGATATGAAACAGTGATGTGATACAGTGATATGAAACAGTGATGTGATATGAAACAGTGATGTGATACAGTGATGTGAAACAGTGAAGTGTTACAGTGATATGAAACAGTGATGTGATACAGTGATATGAAACAGTGAAGTGTTACAATGATATGAAACAGTGATGTGATACAGTGATATGAAACAGTGAAGTATTACAGTGATATGAAACAGTGATATGAAATAGTGATGTGATACAGTGATGTGATATGAAACAGTGATGTGATACAGTGATATGAAACAGTGAAGTGTTACAGTGATATGAAACAGTGATGTGATACAGTGATATGAAACAGTGATGTGATATGAAACAGTGATGTGATACAGTGATGTGATATGAAACAGTGATGTGATAGTGATGTTATATGAAACAGTGATGTGATACAGTGATATGAAACAGTGATGTGATATGAAATAGTGATGTGATATGAAACAGTGATGTGATACAGCGATATGAAACAGTGATATGATATGAAACAGTGATGTGATACAGTGATGTGATACAGTGATATGAAACAGTGATGTGATACAGTGATATGATACAGTGATGTGATATGAAACACTGATGTGATACAGTGATATGAAATGAAACAGTGATGTGATACAGTGATATGAAACACTGATGTGATACAGTGATATGAAACAGTGATGTGATACAGTGATATGAAACAGTGACGTGATACAGTGATATGAAACAGTGACGTGATACAGTGATGTGATACAGTGATATGATACAGTGATATGAAACTGTGATGTGATACAGTGATATGAAACAGTGACATGATACAGTGACGTGATACAGTGATGTGATACAGTGATATGAAACGGTGATGTGATACAGTGATATGAAACAGTGAAGTGTTACAGTGATATGAAACAGTGATGTGATACAGTGATATGAAACAGTGATGTGATATGAAAGAGTGATGTGATAGTGATGAGATATGAAAGAGTGATGTGATACAGTGATGTGATATGAAACAATGATGTGATACAGTGATGTGATATGAAACAGTGATGTGATAATGATGTGATATGAAACAGTGATGTGATACAGTGATGTGATACAGTGATGTGATATGAAACACTGATGTGATACAGTGATGTGATACAGTGATGTGATATGAAACAGTGAAGTGATACAGTGATATGAAAACAGTGAAGTGATAGTGTTATGAAACAGTGATGTGATACAGTGATATGAAATAGTGATGTGATATGAAAGTGATGTGATACAGTGATATGAAACAGTGATGTGATACAGCGATATGAAAAAGTGATGTGATACAGTGATGTGATATGAAACAGTGGTGATACAGTGATGTGATATGAAACAGTGATGTGATAGTGATGTGATATGAAACAGTGAAGTGATACAGTGATATGAAACAGTAATATGAAATAGTGATGTGATACAGTGATATGAAACAGTAATATGAAATAGTGATGTGATACAGTGATATGAAACAGTGAAGTGTTACAGTGTTATGAAACATTGATGTGATACAGTGATATGAAACAGTGAAGTGTTACAGTGATATGAAACAGTGATGTGATACAGTAATATGAAACAGTGAAGTGATACAGTGACATGAAACAGTAATATGAAATAGTGATGTGATACAGTAATATGAAACAGTGAAGTGATACAGTGACATGAAACAGTAATATGAAATAGTGATGTGATACAGTGATATGAAACAGTGAAGTGTTACAGTGATATGAAACAGTGATGTGATACAGTGATATGAAACAGTGAAGTGTTACAGTGATGTGAAACAGTGATGTGATACAGTGATATGAAACAGTGTTGTGATATGAAACACTGATGTGATACAGTGATGTGATATGAAACAGTGATGTGATACAGTGATGTGATATGAAATAGTGATGTGATATGAAAGTGATGTGATACAGCGATATGAAACAGTGATGTGATACAGCGATATGAAACAGTGATGTGATACAGCGATATGAAACAGTGATGTGATATGAAACAGTGATGTGATACAGTGATGTGATATGAAACAGTGATGTGATAGTGATGTGATATGAAACAGTGAAGTGTTACAGTGATATGAAACAGTGATGTGATACAGTATTATGAAACAGTGAAGTGATACAGTGATATGAAACAGTAATATGAAATAGTGATGTGATACAGTGATATGAAACAGTGAAGTGTTACAGTGATATGAAACAGTGATGTGATACAGTGATATGAAACAGTGAAGTGTTACAGTGATGTGAAACAGTGATGTGATACAGTAATATGAAACAGTGATGTGATACAGTGATATGAAACAGTGTTGTGATATGAAACACTGATGTGATACAGTGATGTGATATGAAACAGTGATGTGATACAGTGATGTGATATGAAACAGTGAAGTGTTACAGTGATATGAAACAGTGATGTGATACAGTGATATGAAATAGTGAAGTGTTAGTTATATGAAACAGTGAGGTGATACAGTAATATGAAACAGTGATGTGATACAGTGATATGAAACAGTCATGTCATATGAAACACTGATGTGATACAGTGATGTGATATGAAACAGTGATGTGATACAGTGATGTGATATGAAACAGTGATGTGATATGAAACAGTGATGTGTTACAGTGATATGAAACAGTGATGTGATACAGTGATATGAAACAGTGATGTGATATGAAACACTGATGTGATACAGTGATGTGATATGAAACAGTGATGTGATACAGTGATGTGATATGAAACAGTGATGTGATAGTGATGTGATATGAAACAGTGATGTGATACAGTGATATGAAACAGTGATGTGATATGAAACAGTGATGTGATACAGTGATGTGAAACAGTGAAGTGTTACAGTGATATGAAACAGTGATGTGATACAGTGATATGAAACAGTGAAGTGTTACAATGATATGAAACAGTGATGTGATACAGTGATATGAAACAGTGAAGTATTACAGTGATATGAAACAGTGATATGAAATAGTGATGTAATACAGTGATGTGATATGAAACAGTGATGTGATACAGTGATATGAAACAGTGAAGTGTTACAGTGATATGAAACAGTGATGTGATACAGTGATATGAAACAGTGATGTGATATGAAACAGTGATGTGATACAGTGATGTGATATGAAACAGTGATGTGATAGTGATGTTATATGAAACAGTGATGTGATACAGTGATATGAAACAGTGATGTGATATGAAACAGTGATGTGATATGAAACAGTGATGTGATACAGCGATATGAAACAGTGATGTGATATGAAACAGTGATGTGATACAGTGATGTGATACAGTGATATGAAACAGTGATGTGATACAGTGATATGATACAGTGATGTGATATGAAACACTGATGTGATACAGTGATATGAAATGAAACAGTGATGTGATACAGTGATATGAAACACTGATGTGATACAGTGATATGAAACAGTGATGTGATACAGTGATATGAAACAGTGACGTGATACAGTGATATGAAACAGTGACGTGATACAGTGATGTGATACAGTGATATGATACAGTGATATGAAACTGTGATGTGATACAGTGATATGAAACAGTGACATGATACAGTGACGTGATACAGTGATGTGATACAGTGATATGAAACGGTGATGTGATACAGTGATATGAAACAGTGAAGTGTTACAGTGATATGAAACAGTGATGTGATACAGTGATATGAAACAGTGATGTGATATGAAAGAGTGATGTGATAGTGATGAGATATGAAAGAGTGATGTGATACAGTGATGTGATATGAAACAATGATGTGATACAGTGATGTGATATGAAACAGTGATGTGATAATGATGTGATATGAAACAGTGATGTGATACAGTGATGTGATACAGTGATGTGATATGAAACACTGATGTGATACAGTGATGTGATACAGTGATGTGATATGAAACAGTGAAGTGATACAGTGATATGAAACAGTGAAGTGATAGTGTTATGAAACAGTGATGTGATACAGTGATATGAAATAGTGATGTGATATGAAAGTGATGTGATACAGTGATATGAAACAGTGATGTGATACAGCGATATGAAAAAGTGATGTGATACAGTGATGTGATATGAAACAGTGGTGATACAGTGATGTGATATGAAACAGTGATGTGATAGTGATGTGATATGAAACAGTGAAGTGATACAGTGATATGAAACAGTAATATGAAATAGTGATGTGATACAGTGATATGAAACAGTAATATGAAATAGTGATGTGATACAGTGATATGAAAGTGAAGTGTTACAGTGTTATGAAACATTGATGTGATACAGTGATGTGATACAGTGATGTGATATGAAACAGTGATATGAAACAGTGATGTGATATGAAACAGTGATGTGCTACAGTGATATGAAACAGTGGTGATGTGAAAGTGATGTCATACAGTGATGTGATACAGTGATGTGAAACAGTGATGTGAAACAGTGATGTGATATGAAACAGTGATGTAATATGAAACAGTGATATGAAACAGTGATGTGATATGAAATAGTGATGTGATACAGTGATGTGATACAGTGATGTGATATGAAACACCGATGTGATACAGTGATGTGATACAGTGATGTGATATGAAACAGTGAAGTGATACAGTGATATGAAACAGTGAAGTGATAGTGTTATGAAACAGTGATGTGATACAGTGATATGAAATAGTGATGTGATATGAAAGTGATGTGATACAGCGATATGAAACAGTGATGTGATACAGCGATATGAAACAGTGATGTGATACAGCGATATGAAACAGTGAAGTGTTACAGTGATATGAAACAGTGATGTGATACAGTAATATGAAACAGTGATGTGATATGAAACAGCGATGTGATACAGTGATGTGATACAGTGATGTGATACAGTGATGTGATATGAAACAGGGATGTGCTACAGTGATGTGATATGAAACATTGATGTGATACAGTGATGTGATACAGTGATGTGATACAGTGATGTGATATGAAACAGTGATATGAAACAGTGAAGTGATACAGTGTTATGAAACAGTGTTATGAAACAGTGATGTGATACAGTGATATGAAACGGTGATGTGATAGTGATATGAAACAGTGAAGTGATACAGTGTTATGAAACATTGATGTGATACAGTGATGTGATACAGTGATGTGATATGAAACAGTGATATGAAACAGTGAAGTGATAGTGTTATGAAACAGTGATGTGATACAGTGATATGAAATAGTGATGTGATATGAAAGTGATGTGATACAGCGATATGAAACAGTGATGTGATACAGCGATATGAAACAGTGATGTGATACAGCGATATGAAACAGTGAAGTGTTACAGTGATATGAAACAGTGATGTGATACAGTAATATGAAACAGTGATGTGATATGAAACAGCGATGTGATACAGTGATGTGATACAGTGATGTGATACAGTGATGTGATATGAAACAGGGATGTGCTACAGTGATGTGATATGAAACATTGATGTGATACAGTGATGTGATACAGTGATGTGATACAGTGATGTGATATGAAACAGTGATATGAAACAGTGAAGTGATACAGTGTTATGAAACAGTGTTATGAAACAGTGATGTGATACAGTGATATGAAACGGTGATGTGATAGTGATATGAAACAGTGAAGTGATACAGTGTTATGAAACATTGATGTGATACAGTGATGTGATACAGTGATGTGATATGAAACAGTGATATGAAACAGTGATGTGATATGAAACAGTGATGTGCTACAGTGATATGAAACAGTGGTGATGTGAAAGTGATGTGATACAGTGATGTGATACAGTGATGTGAAACAGTGATGTGAAACAGTGATGTGATATGAAACAGTGATGTAATATGAAACAGTGATATGAAACAGTGATGTGATATGAAAGTGATGTGCTACAGTGATATGAAATAGTGGTGATGTGATAGTGATGTGATACAGTGATGTGATACAGTGATGTGAAACAGTGATGTGATATGAAACAGTGATGTGATACAGTGATGTGATACAGTGATGTGATATGAAACACTGATGTGATACAGTGATGTGATACAGTGATGTGATATGAAGCAGTGAAGTGATACAGTGATATGAAACAGTGAAGTGATAGTGTTATGAAACAGTGATGTGATACAGTGATATGAAATAGTGATGTGATATGAAAGTGATGTGATACAGCGATATGAAACAGTGATGTGATACAGCGATGTGATATGAAACAGTGATGTGATACAGTGATGTGATATGAAACAGTGATGTGATAGTGATGTGATATGAAACAGTGAAGTGTTACAGTGATATGAAACAGTGATGTGATTCAGTAATATGAAACAGTGAAGTGATACAGTGATATGAAACAGTAATATGAAATAGTGGTGATACAGTGATATGAAACAGTAATATGAAATAGTGATGTGATACAGTGATATGAAACAGTGAAGTGTTACAGTGTTATGAAACATTGATGTGATACAGTGATGTGATACAGTGATGTGATATGAAACAGTGATATGAAACAGTGATGTGATATGAAACAGTGATGTGCTACAGTGATATGAAACAGTGGTGATGTGAAAGTGATGTCATACAGTGATGTGATACAGTGATGTGAAACAGTGATGTGAAACAGTGATGTGATATGAAACAGTGATGTAATATGAAACAGTGATGTGATATGAAACAGTGATGTGCTACAGTGATATGAAACAGTGGTGATGTGATAGTGATGTGATACAGTGATGTGATACAGTGATGTGAAACAGTGATGTGATACAGTGATGTGATATGAAACACTGATGTGATACAGTGATGTGATACAGTGATGTGATATGAAACAGTGAAGTGATACAGTGATATGAAACAGTGAAGTGATAGTGTTATGAAACAGTGATGTGATACAGTGATATGAAATAGTGATGTGATATGAAAGTGATGTGATACAGCGATATGAAACAGTGATGTGATACAGCGATATGAGAAAGTGATGTGATACAGTGATGTGATATGAAACAGTGAAGTGATACAGTGATGTGATATGAAACAGCGAAGTGTTACAGTGATATGAAACAGTGATGTGATACAGTAATATGAAACAGTGAAGTGATACAGTGATATGAAACAGTAATATGAAACAGTGATGTGATACAGTGATATGAAACAGTGAAGTGTTACAGTGATGTGAAACAGTGATGTGATACAGTAATATGAAACAGTGATGTGATACAGTGATATGAAACAGTGTTGTGATATGAAACACTGATGTGATAGTGATGTGATATGAAACAGTGAAGTGTTACAGTGATATGAAAGTGATGTGATACAGTAATATGAAACAGTGAAGTGATACAGTGATATGAAACAGTAATATGAAACAGTGATGTGATACAGTGATATGAAACAGTGAAGTGTTACAGTGATGTGAAACAGTGATGTGATACAGTAATATGAAACAGTGATGTGATACAGTGATATGAAACAGTGTTGTGATATGAAACACTGATGTGATAGTGATGTGATATGAAACAGTGATGTGATACAGTGATGTGATATGAAACAGTGATGTGATACAGTGATATGAAACGGTGATGTGATATAGTGATATGAAACAGTGAAGTGATACAGTGATATGAAACAGTGAAGTGATACAGTGTTATGAAACATTGATGTGATACAGTGATGTAATATAATGATGTGATATGAAACACCGATGTGATATGAAACAGTGATATGAAACAGTGATATAAAACAGTGATGTGATACAGTGATGTGATATGAAACAGTGATGTGATATGAAACAGTGATATGAAACAGTGATGTGATACAGTGATGTGATATGAAACAGTGATGTGCTACAGTGATATGAAACAGTGGTGATGTGATAGTGATGTGATACAGTGATGTGATACAGTGATGTGATACAGTGATGTGATATGAAATAGTGATGTGATACAGTGATGTGATATGAAACAGTGATGTGATACAGTGATGTGATATGAAACAGTGAAATGATACAGTGATGTGATATGAAACAGTGAAGTGATACAGTGTTATGAAACAGTGATGTGATACAGTGATATGAAATAGTGATGTGATATGAAAGTGATGTGATACAGCGATATGAAACAGTGATGTGATACAGCGATATGAAACAGTGATGTGATACAGCGATATGAAACAGTGATGTGATATGAAACAGTGATGTGATACAGTGATGTGATATGAAACAGTGATGTGATAGTGATGTGATATGAAACAGTGAAGTGTTACAGTGATATGAAACAGTGATGTGATACAGTAATATGAAACAGTGAAGTGATACAGTGATATGAAACAGTAATATGAAATAGTGATGTGATACAGTGATATGAAACAGTGAAGTGTTACAGTGATATGAAACAGTGATGTGATACAGTGATATGAAACAGTGAAGTGTTACAGTGATGTGAAACAGTGATGTGATACAGTGATATGAAACAGTGTTGTGATATGAAACACTGATGTGATACAGTGATGTGATATGAAACAGTGATGTGATACAGTGATGTGATATGAAATAGTGATGTGATATGAAAGTGATGTGATACAGCGATATGAAACAGTGATGTGATACAGCGATATGAAACAGTGATGTGATACAGCGATATGAAACAGTGATGTGATATGAAACAGTGATGTGATACAGTGATGTGATATGAAACAGTGATGTGATAGTGATGTGATTTGAAACAGTGAAGTGTTACAGTGATATGAAACAGTGATGTGATACAGTATTATGAAACAGTGAAGTGATACAGTGATATGAAACAGTAATATGAAATAGTGATGTGATACAGTGATATGAAACAGTGAAGTGTTACAGTGATATGAAACAGTGATGTGATACAGTGATATGAAACAGTGAAGTGTTACAGTGATGTGAAACAGTGATGTGATACAGTGATATGAAACAGTGTTGTGATATGAAACACTGATGTGATACAGTGATGTGATATGAAACAGTGATGTGATACAGTGATGTGATATGAAACAGTGAAGTGTTACAGTGATATGAAACAGTGATGTGATACAGTGATATGAAATAGTGAAGTGTTACAGTTATATGAAACAGTGAGGTGATACAGTAATATGAAACAGTGATGTGATACAGTGATATGAAACAGTCATGTCATATGAAACAGTGATGTGATACAGTGATGTGATATGAAACAGTGATGTGATAGTGATGTTATATGAAACAGTGATGTGATACAGTGATATGAAACAGTGATGTGATATGAAACAGTGATGTGATACAGCGATATGAAACAGTGATATGATATGAAACAGTGATGTGATACAGTGATGTGATACAGTGATATGAAACAGTGATGTGATACAGTGATATGATACAGTGATGTGATATGAAACACTGATGTGATACAGTGATATGAAATGAAACAGTGATGTGATACAGTGATATGAAACACTGATGTGATACAGTGATATGAAACAGTGATGTGATACAGTGATATGAAACAGTGACGTGATACAGTGATATGAAACAGTGACGTGATACAGTGATGTGATACAGTGATATGATACAGTGATATGAAACACTGATGTGATACAGTGATGTGATATGAAACAGTGATGTGATACAGTGATGTGATATGAAATAGTGATGTGATATGAAAGTGATGTGATACAGCGATATGAAACAGTGATGTGATACAGCGATATGAAACAGTGATGTGATACAGCGATATGAAACAGTGATGTGATATGAAACAGTGATGTGATACAGTGATGTGATATGAAACAGTGATGTGATAGTGATGTGATATGAAACAGTGAAGTGTTACAGTGATATGAAACAGTGATGTGATACAGTATTATGAAACAGTGAAGTGATACAGTGATATGAAACAGTAATATGAAATAGTGATGTGATACAGTGATATGAAACAGTGAAGTGTTACAGTGATATGAAACAGTGATGTGATACAGTGATATGAAACAGTGAAGTGTTACAGTGATGTGAAACAGTGATGTGATACAGTGATATGAAACAGTGTTGTGATATGAAACACTGATGTGATACAGTGATGTGATATGAAACAGTGATGTGATACAGTGATGTGATATGAAACAGTGAAGTGTTACAGTGATATGAAACACTGATGTGATACAGTGATATGAAATAGTGAAGTGTTACAGTTATATGAAACAGTGAGGTGATACAGTAATATGAAACAGTGATGTGATACAGTGATATGAAACAGTCATGTCATATGAAACAGTGATGTGATACAGTGATGTGATATGAAACAGTGATGTGATAGTGATGTTATATGAAACAGTGATGTGATACAGTGATATGAAACAGTGATGTGATATGAAACAGTGATGTGATACAGCGATATGAAACAGTGATATGATATGAAACAGTGATGTGATACAGTGATGTGATACAGTGATATGAAACAGTGATGTGATACAGTGATATGATACAGTGATGTGATATGAAACACTGATGTGATACAGTGATATGAAATGAAACAGTGATGTGATACAGTGATATGAAACACTGATGTGATACAGTGATATGAAACAGTGATGTGATACAGTGATATGAAACAGTGACGTGATACAGTGATATGAAACAGTGACGTGATACAGTGATGTGATACAGTGATATGATACAGTGATATGAAACTGTGATGTGATACAGTGATATGAAACAGTGACATGATACAGTGACGTGATACAGTGATGTGATACAGTGATATGAAACGGTGATGTGATACAGTGATATGAAACAGTGAAGTGTTACAGTGATATGAAACAGTGATGTGATACAGTGATATGAAACAGTGATGTGATATGAAAGAGTGATGTGATAGTGATGAGATATGAAAGAGTGATGTGATACAGTGATGTGATATGAAACAATGATGTGATACAGTGATGTGATATGAAACAGTGATGTGATAATGATGTGATATGAAACAGTGATGTGATACAGTGATGTGATATGATACAGCTCAGTGTGCTCACATCTCTGGTCTACTGCGTGAAATTGGACTCCACGGTGTTGTTCAGTCTGTACACCACTGAGCCGTTACCAAGCTGCTCAAAGCAGCACGACAGGTGTTCCATGGTAGAACCTGCAGCTGGAACCACATTCACCAGGAACAGCATGAAAACACCTACAGAGAGAACAAGAACAAGATTAAAACACAAGTAAGAAGAGTAGCACACACACACACACTTTTTTATTTAAATGTACAATAATTCTTGCCACAGAGCTTTTATTCATAAATTCCAGGCGCGGTTCTCTTCATGCTGACTAGTTCCAGAGTTAGTGAGGTTTAGATTAAATCAGTTTAAGTGATTAGTCTTAAAACAGGCTAATAATCACGACAACTCAACCATTAATATAATTTTTTTGATAATGCTGTGAGACTGACAATGATGCTTTGTGATATTCACCGCTGTAACTAAATTCAGAAAGAAACCTCCAGGCTGTGCTGCACGGAGCTCTGAGAACCAGGAGTGTGCAGTGTGCACGGTCCAGCATGGCA
This sequence comes from Ictalurus furcatus, assembly GCF_023375685.1. Lineage (NCBI taxonomy): Eukaryota > Metazoa > Chordata > Actinopteri > Siluriformes > Ictaluridae > Ictalurus > Ictalurus furcatus. The sequence goes on from NC_071272.1 coordinate 9,483,666, forward strand.
GTTTCCTGGACGTGTGAGAGAGCACTGAGCGGAAATTCAACTGCAGTCATGCGTCCCCCACTCCTCGATGTGTCTGTGTGTGTGTGTGTGTGTGTGTGTGTGTGTGTGTGTGTGTATGTGTGTGTGTGAAAACACAGATCTTTCTTTACACGTTCTTCGTTCCTGGAATGTCACTTCTCCTTTTGCAACATCTCCTCATCACATCATCTCCTCATCACATCATTTCCTCCTCAGAGGCAAAAGTTGTGAAGAAAATCTGGGTGACATCGGATAGGGTCATTATAAATAAATAAAACTCTAATATTACATGCTCAAATAGAGCAGTTGTGTAACCAGGAAATTCATTACAGTTTCTACATGAAGTCTGTTTTGTTGAACTTCTCCACTGTTCACTGATGGAGACTTGAGTGCAGAACTGATTGTGGTAATTGTAGTGCTAAAGCTATCATAGCATAACTGTTAATATGAACTGAGGTCCAAAGCCATCTTTATGGATTTTCAGTGGTACCATCCTCAGTAATCTCAATGCTCTTTAGGCTGCAACATGTGGGCTCATCCTCAGCAATAAATAAATTAAAACAAATATTTAAATAAATAAATTAAAACAAAAGAAATTTGCTGGAAATAAAAGCAGTTGAATGTGAGAGGACCTTTCTTTTTTGCTGGGCTTATATTATTATTCTTTATTATAAAATTAAATAGTTTGGCAAATGATTGTCCCTTTGAGTAAATAAATTTATGTTGTGAACATCAGCAGTGTTTCCTAATATCTTATTCACTGTAGAAATGCAGAATGTAATGCGTAATGATGTGAATAAGGGGAAACCAGCAATTTTTCTTAACTTTGAGCTCTGCATCCCATCATCTACTCATCACAAAACTCTTAAACATCTGACCTTTCCGCATTATGCTATTTTATTTGAAACTTTTGGCACAAAATTAACTTCATAGTGCATAGTGTTAACGATCTTATAGTGCACACACACACATACACACACACACACACACACAAACTCGCTGGCACGCACGCACGCGCGCACACACACGCGCACACACACACGTACTGATCACAGGTGTGTAGTGTTCACTCGGTGTTAATGTTAATGATGTGAGTGTGTGTTAGTGTATTAAAGTGAGTGTGTGTTAGTGTATTTTCTCCCTGACTTTAATCCGGTTCTATAAATCTGAATAAAATTCAGGATTTGCAGCAGATGCGGAGTTTCCTGATCGCGCATGGTGAAGAATAAAATCCGATTAATCCACAAACACAACTGAGGACCTACCGGAACTTCGGGACCTGATAAATGCTCCTGCCGCGCACTGTGCACGCGCACATACATACATACATACACACACACACACACACACACACCGCGCACCCTTTCCCTTTTCAGTCTCCTTTCTCGGGAGCGCGCTCTGAGCACTGGCCGGCATGTCGGTTTTTTCCCGCCAAAATTATTGTTTTATATTGAAGAGGGAGTTAAAGGTGCAATAGTTGATTTTTTTTATTTATTTCTTACATGTACAGATAAAATCTTGGAAATCTGTAGAACATGATTTTAAATGATTGCAAAAGCCATGGCCTCAGCACAAGCAGCTGTTTATGTGGCTGAAAAAAACGTTTGGAAACCAGTGTTTGTGCCTCCTGTCAACCATTTTATAGATGCTCTAGATCCTGGGGCGGAGCTTCCTGAACATGGGCAGGAATAGAGAGGCGGAGGGATGACGTCATTTTGTACCGGAACCGGAAGTTAGCATCACACTGGTTCCCTTGACAAACATCCAATAGAATTTTCCCATAGGCTTTTGGATTATCAGAAAAAATAAGCTCTGTGACCAGCAAAAGTTTACAATACTAACACATTTTGTCTGTCAAGATAATTTTCACAAATGAACACAACTTTTATGAAGTTTGAAGGCTAAATACAATAGCCAGAAATAAACAGCTAACCGTACGCTATAAACGAACTACACCATGGTCGCTCGACTTCAAAATCACAATCACCAAGCTTCCCACAACGTTCCCAAACTTTATTTAAAACATTTTCCATAATACGGATTTATTCTGTGGATGAAACTTCATCCACATTTTTGGGGGGAACTGTGCACGGCAAACCTGAACCAGTTTTTCCTGTTCGGCGTGATGACGTTTAATGTCCCCGACAATTGAGAGAGCCATTGTTCCTTATTACACTGCAGCGCCTTACACTTTAGCTGTGTATTATTCTTTTTATTACTCGACTGTTTATTATTACTCGTGTCCTCACTGTTCTGTTAGCCGATTGTGTAGTTGAGTTCGTTTATCACCTTCTTGTAAATGGAAGAGTGAAAAAACTCACTGATGAAAACCTCAAACTCAAACTTAACTGATGAATATGACATGAATGAGTGATGCAGGAAGTGAAACTCTAGAGAAGAAGAAGTAGTCAGATGTAATGGTCAGCTAGGGAAGAATGGAAGAAGAATGTTGTTTGTATTTCCTCATTTGTAAGTCGCTTTGGATAAAAGCATCTGCTAAATGAATAAATGGAAATGTAAGAAGAAGAAGAACAAGAAGCAGAAGAAGAAGAAGAGGATATGCTGTACAATTAAATCAAGTCATTCCAAACAGCAAAAAAAAATAATAATTTAAATAAATCAATTTAAAAAATGTAAAAAAAAAAATAAAATAAAAAATAAAAAAATTTAAACAGCAGATGAAAAGACAGACATTTTCTTCATAGTAGAAAAATAATTTTTTCTTCAAGTAGAGACCAGCTCAGTGCAAATGACAAGGTGTACAAACCATTGCATTGTACAGATTAATGAGGTAAATATATCCTGTGACCATCAGGTGAACATACAGAGGGCATCGTGTAATAATTAGTAAGAAATGTGCAGAGAGGTAAGGCTGAGAATGAGCTGTACAGGCAAGTTACCATGCTCGTGCAAATGACAAGAAACAAATGGTATTTGAGACTGCAAACAGCATTAATATTGTACAGTACAGGTTTGATTTGAGTTCAATACTACTGACTTTAAAAACATTCAAACTCCTGAGAGAATAAATCTGTTTTTAGTCAGACTTTAAATAGATTAAAAGTAAAATCATTCCCTGAGAATCTCATACAGAGGGATTTTCACCTTGTATTCCCGAGATCCACTCCAGATCTACACTGCTTCGGGGGTTTCCTCCGGGTACTCCAGTTTCCTGTCCCAGTTCAAAGACATGCGGTGAGTGGCATCTCTAAATTGTCCGTAGTGTGTGATTGTGTGTGTGTGTGTGTTTGTGTGTGATTGTGCCCTGCATTGGGTTGGCACCCCATCTCGGGTGTGATCCACCTCGTGCCCCGAGTCCCCTGGGATAGGCTCCATGCTCCCTGCACCCCTGTTCAGATAAGTACTAGAGAAAATGGATGGATGTATATACAGTACCTACACATATATATATCCAATTGTAACAAGCTATTTGAATAATGACCAACATCTGTAGGCGGAATGACGTCACTGCACCATCATTTTAATTAAGATTGGAAAACTCCTTCCTGACTGTCCACTGAAAAGCACTGGGAAAAGCACTGGGAAGCAGTGAACAGGAGCAGTGAAGATCATTTCATCTGTCTGTAGGCTGTAAAAACTGAATGGAACAGCAGTCTTCATCCCTGCAGCACTACACTAAGGGGTTGGAGAAGGAAGGTTGTGTTGTTGGAAGGTTCTAGGAGTTCCACAGATTCTAAGAGTTTTAGTGTTATAATGTTTTTCCCATTACGGCACGTGGAATGATCAAATCTTTTATTTACATTCCCAATACCTCAGTAAACGAATCCCAGTGTTTAGGATAATTCACAGATATAACAATGTGTGTTTTCGTAACGATTGCCCGTGTGAACAAATTGAAATACCCATAATGCATTGCAGTGAGACAGGAAAGCAGAGCAGCGGTAACTGTGATTTTTCCATTCTTTTTATTTTCATCTCATGTACACTACATGAAGGTTAAAGCCTGACACAGGATCCGTATGAATAAACGTTGAATAAACAGAGTGTGTTGAGAGTGTGTTTGAGAGCGTGGAGTCCACTCGATCGTTGCGCCTCACGTTCCTCTGCATGTGTGACCGAGTGTGTCGAGTGCCATGGTCTCGCACTGCACCTGCTCCTGAAACCTGCCCAGTTTCTTCGACCTGAAAATGTCAACGCTACAGTGAGGGAAAAAAGTATTTGATCCCCTGCTGGTTTTGTACGTTTGCCCACTGACAAAGAAATGATCATTCTATAATTTTAATGGTAGATTTATTTGAACAGTGAGAGACAGAATAACAACAAAAAAAATCCAGAAAAACGCATGTCAAAAATGTTATAAATTGATTTGCATTTTAATGAGGGAAATATGTATTTGACCCCTCTGCAAAACATGACTTAGTACTTGGTGGCAAAACCCTTGTTGGCAATCACAGAGGTCAGACGTTTCTTGTAGTTGGCCACCAGGTTTGCACACATCTCCGGAGGGATTTTGTCCCACTCCTCTTTGCAGATCTTCTCCAAGTCATTAAGGTTTCGAGGCTGACGTTTGGCAACTCGAACCTTCAGCTCCCTCCACAGATTTTCTATGGGATTAAGGTCTGGAGACTGGCTAGGCCACTCCAGGACCTTAATGTGCTTCTTCTTGAGCCACTCCTTTGTTGCCTTGGCCGTGTGTTTTGGGTCATTGTCATGCTGGAATACCCATCCACGACCCATTTTCAATTCCCTGGCTGAGGGAAGGAGGTTCTCACCCAAGATTTGACGGTACATGGCCCCGTCCATCATCCCTTTGATGCGGTGAAGTTGTCCTGTCCCCTTAGCAGAAAAACACCCCCAAAGCATAATGTTTCCACCTCCATGTTTAACGATGGGGATGGTGTTCTTGGGGTCATAGGCAGCATTCCTCCTCCTCCAAACACGGCGAGTTGAGTTGATGCCAAAGAGCTCGATTTTGGTCTCATCTGACCACAACACTTTCACCCAGTTGTCCTCTGAATCATTCAGATGTTCATTGGCAAACTTCAGACGGGCATGCATATGTGCTTTCTTGAGCAGGGGGACCTTGCGGGCACTGCAGGATTTCCGTCCTTCACGGCGTAGTGTGTTACCAATTGTTTTCTTGGTGACTATGGTCCCAGCTGCCTTGAGATCATTGACAAGATCCTCCCGTGTAGTTCTGGGCTGATTCCTCACTGTTCTCATGATCATTGCAACTCCACAAGGTGAGATCTTGCATGGAGCCCCAGGCCGAGGGAGATTGACAGTTCTTTTGTGTTTCTTCCATTTGCGAATAATCGCACCAACTGTTGTCACCTTCTCACCAAGCTGCTTGGCTAGCTTTCAAGTAGCCCATTCCAGACTTGTGTAGGTCTACAATCTTGTCCCTGACATCCTTGGAGAGCTCTTTGGTCTTGGCCATGGTGGAGAGTTTGGAATCGATTGATTGATTGCTTCTGTGGACAGGTGTCTTTTATACAGGTAACAAGCTGAGATTATGAGCACTCCCTTTAAGAGTGTGCTCCTAATCTCAGCTCGTTACCTGTATAAAAGACACCTGGGAGCCAGAAATCTTTCTGATTGAGAGGGGGTCAAATACTTATTTCCCTCATTAAAATGCAAATCAATTTATAACATTTTTGACATGCATTTTTCTGGATTTTCTTGTTGTTATTCTGTCTCTCACTGTTCAAATAAATCTACCATTAAAATTATAGACTGATCATTTCTTTGTCAGTGGGCAAACATACAAAATCAGCAGGGTATCAAATACTTTTTTCCCTCACTGTACGTCATTAGAGCAGCTCACCGTTCCCGAGAGTGGACACCAGATTATTTTATGCATCATAACATCTTCGTATAACTTCTTATTGTTGCGCACTCAGATTTCCGCTGATCGTCTGTACTCACCATTTCTCCTCCACGTCTGCGATGGTGTCGGGCAGCGGCACATTCAGAGTTTCAGGAAGCAGAAACGCAGTGACTCCGGCGATTATGGCTGCCGTTCCATAAACAATGCTGGGCAACGCAGGAAACACGTCATCAAGGATAAGAACCGCTGGAGCTGCCATGGAGCCGATACGAGCCATAGTGGAGGCAAAACCCATCCCAGTCTGCCTGCACACACACACACACACACAGTATAATCATTCATGTGGTGAATTTTTCTGTAAGGCGAAATGTGTTCATGGAACGTTTATGGAAGGAGTCTCCAGTGTCAGCACTTTATAAGAGCTAAAGCTGTAATGAATGTTTACAACTGCTAATTTTAATGTAACCGTAAATGGATAAAAAAAATTATGTGCTATTGTTCAATACTGAATAACAATGGTAATTGTTGGTGGTGTAAAAGGAATAAAACACTCAGGGACATGCTGTTAGAGGGAGATCATCAGTAACAGCTCCACACTCTGTGTACTATTAGCGAGTGTGTTGATGGAGTCTGACCTGATGACTGTAGGATAAAGTTCTCCAGTGAACAGGTACACACAGGTGAAGGACGCGGAGGTGAACCCTTTCCCCAGCACAGCCAGCATCGTCCTCAGGATCTGCATGTCTGTGTTGGGGAATTTGTTATTTTGTCTTGTTGCAAATGAATTTCTCTGTAAAGTGAAGAATAAACTCACTCCACTCGCGTCTCACCTTTAGGGATGAAGATGTTGATGAAGATGACGAAGGCCGATGCGAGCAGACACGTGCCCTGTGTTAAACGCCGACCTAAAAAGCTCAGCATGACCAGAGCTACCAGTTTAGCGGGAATATCCACTGCCCCGAATATTACCTGCATCAGGTAGATGTTCACGCCGAACTTCTGCAGGTCCATAGCCAGACCATAATACGCAAAACTGGTAGAGAACCTGGAGGACAGGAGAACAGCGAGATGCACAACAGGTGAGGATTTTTTAAATAAACTATTTCTTGTCATTTTAATTTTTTTATTTCAGATTGAAGTTTGAAACGTTCCCATGGAAACACATGATGATGATGATGATGATGATGATGATGGAGAATTCAAATTCCAACTGCCAGCTCCTGATGTCATAATAATGCGTAAACAGACTCCGCCCACCTTTGACTTGTTAACAGGAGCGGTGTGTTATGGAATTATTGAGAATAAAACATTGAGAATATTTTGTATGTTTTTGTACCAGACAGCTATGAGGCACAGGGAGATCCTCCTCATGACGGGAGTGCGCAGCAGGTCATACGCCGTGAACACCATCTTACTGGACTGAATTTCTTTCTGCATGTGTGACTGCAGCACCTACACACACACACACACGCACACACACACGCAGATCAGACCTGTTTTACACTCTAGTGTACAACCTAATCTCACTGCTACATCAGCTATTTATGTAGCATGTAAATTTTAGCTAGCTGTCAGTACATCAGTATTCAGGTCAGCAGAGTTAATGTTACTCTGCAGCTCGTAAACTCTGCCCCATGAACGTGATATTAATGTGAACAGAGTGTACAGGATTGTGTTCACACTTAGTAAACATCCTCCAGACCTCCAGCGTGATTTTCTCCACCACTTCATGTTTGCCATTGATCCTGGCCACACGGTGGAGCTGCTGCAGAGCTTCGCCCGAGCGACCGTTCAACACCAACCATCGTGCTGACTCCGAGAACCACCTGAACATCACATACACACCAACTTCAAATCAGCTGGAAACCCCATTCTGCAGCCTCAACACTGAAAACCTACAAGGAACTTGTCCTGTAGGTACAGCTTTCTGAACTTGGTCTCACCAGCTGTAGAGGAAAGTGATGAAAAACGGGGAGCAGACGGCCAGGTGCAGTTTCCTCCAGTCTTTCAAGCTGTATGCTACTCCTGCCAGGATCATCTGACCAAAGGTGAAGAAAAAGGATGAGAGGGAACCCACCAGGGTGCGGGTCTTTGTGGGGATCCATTCCACCTCTACACACACACACACACACACACACGATGGGAATCTGTGAGAAATGACTGTTTATAATGCTTTGCGTTTTCAGATTATAGCAGATAAACCTTTATGCAGATGTTTTCTCCTCAGAAGTCAAAAGCAAAGCAGTCAGGTTTGATACAAACTGATTTCTTTATAAATTGCTATTTTATCTTGTACTAAAGCTCTCTCTGCGCTACAGAGCTGTCACCACGTTGTACACATTAGTGTGTCCCGAATCTGTTTATCTTACTAACGGAGACATCAGACCTCATCGTTAAGGTGGAACAGGACATAACAAAGTCCAAATATGAGGAAGATCAGAGAAAGATGGGTTTTTCGTTAAAAATAACTCCAAGGGTTTAGCCTTTGTGGGGTTTTTTTTGGAGTGTAAAATTCAATTCCCTTGATTTTTTTTTTCCAAATCTGCTCTTGTGGAGTAGGAGGAGGTCAATTCTAAGACATGAGCACAGGTTCGGTGTCCCTGTCACACCCCAATCCTGAAATCTGAGCCTTCCAGCTGCACCACTGTCAGAGCTGCCGTTATAGAAAATTAATCAACACTATGTGACCAATCACAATCCAGAACTCAGCAGCGCTGTGGAGTGAACCTGATGACCATTACTGTTATATAACTGAGCGACGTGAGGTCCAGCTGGAAAAGCAAACAACTGACATAAACCTTGGCTTCAGCTAATCTCACTGGTGGTGATGATGATGATGATGATGATGATGATGATGATGAAGAGTAAGCTTTACTCACTGAGTGAGACGGTGTTGAGGATAACCCCTGACACAGCCATGCCGGTGAAGAAGCGGAAGGTGCAGTAAGCCAGGTACGATGGAGAAAAAGCAGTGAAGGTCCCTAACACAGCCAATTGAAAATACGACCAGGTGAGTAACATCTTCCTCCCAAACCTTCAGGTGAAGAGGAGCATGAGATAAGCATGAGAAGAACATGACAGGAACAGCGAGGAATTCACCTGAGACTTTACTCACCTGTCTGAAAGCCCTCCAAAAATAATGGCACCTGTGAGAACTCCACCCATGTAGATGGTTTGACTCATCTGTTTGAGTGGCCGGAGACGGCACACCAGATCCCACTGAGGGAAAACACACACACACACACACACACACACACATTTTCACTTTCTCACACACCGTCAGCTGCTGATGACGTTTTAAAGAGGATGCAAAAGAGGATTCTTCACCATGGCCAGACAAGAACCACACACACAGCTTGTGACCCTAAACTCAGAACTTCATCCACATCCTGAGCTCTTGCTTCACAACCACACAGTCGTTCGATCTTTCATGTTTTCATTTTTATACACTCTTAAAAATAAAAGATCCAGTTAGAACCAGAAAGGGGTTTTCAGCCTGATGCCATAGGAGAACCCTTTGCAAAAAGAACATTTTACTCTCAAGTTCTCTAGAGAAACATCTATTTACTGGTGCTTTAAAGAAGAACCCAGAAATGGTTCTTCACAGCAGTGCCACAAATAACCATGTTATCATACAGAAAGTTCTCTAATAAAAAACCCTCAGGGCATTTTCATACCTGGCTCATTTGGAGCCTTTGTTTCGGAACTTTTCCACCTTGGTTCGTTTAGACATATCTGAACACAGCGATCGTGCTTGGATCCGCGACATAACAATCAGCCGAAACCACCTAGTTCAGGTGGTGCTGTCTATCCATCTGGATGGATGAGCGCTATGGGCAGAACCCTGAAGCACATGCTTTTCAAATGTTGACAGCTGTGACATTGTTTACTGTGGACACGTGTGTTTGTTTTGTTTCTGTTCTGTCTCCTCCCTGTTCTGTCATTGGTTGTTGTTCAAGGGTGTGTCTTCATTGTTTTCAGCTGCCAGCACTTAACGCTGATTATGTTCGGGATATATACCGCTCACATCCCTGTACACCTCGCAAAGTATTATAGTTAAAATACATTAGATTAGTTCCCTTTAGATTTAGATTAGATTAGTTCCGCTGGTGTTTTCCGCTCCCAGTTCTCAGTCATAGCTTCATGTTTCATGTTTCGTGTTTTGACCCTGTTTTCTGTGACCACAACTTCGATTCCTGCCTAACCCTGTATATGCCTGTTTGCCGATCGCCTGACCCACTGCCTGTTTTTGACTACGCATCTGTTTCAAGTTATGGATTTGTCTGCCTGCCTCTTCAGTAAAGCTCTTAACTGCAATTTCTTCCGCCCCGTTCCCGTTTCATGACAGAATACACCGTCAAACATGGATGCAGCATCCCCGCAAACCATCCCCGCCTTGGATTCGATCAAGTTTCCGCAAGAGACTTTCACGGATCTCCCAGACTGGTTTGATGGGTTTTTTGGCTACCCTGACTATTTTCTGGTTGACTGCCTGACATATTTCTCGAGCCTAATGGACACCAAGCCCAGCGAGAGGCAATGGATAAGGTTCATGGTGTCCCGGTTTTTTGCCCCAACCCCCGCCAGTGGGAGCAGTGTTTAGCATGGGATCCTGGGGACTGGAGAAAAGTACGCAGTTTATAGAACTATTTTTGAAGGAGTTTGGTGATCCAGGGCAGAGCTACTACCTGGATAAACTGTTGAGGGAAGTCAATGTGGCGAACAGGGCTAACCTGCCATTCCACATCTATTATGAGGATATTGACAGTGTAGCCTCCACAGCTCCGCTTCAGGTTCTGGCCAACGTGGTGGAGGTTCCACCAAGATGCATGACTGAGGGCTGCTGGAGAGAGACTCAGCTACAATGTCCCACATTCAAGGAGCTAGGTCTTCAGGAAGCATTTTTCTGCTCCCAGCAATGCTTCAAGAGCAGCTGGCGTAAACACAAACAACTACACAAGAAGGCCCTTACGGAACTACAGGCCAAGGTCAACGTAGCAACCTCTGCACCAGAGCTCGAACCTGAGACCATGAGGTGGTCTCACCTGCCGAGCTCCAGCCAGAGGTCAACATGGCGACCTCAGAGCTCCAGCTTGAGACCCACGAGGTGGTCTCGCATGCTGAGCTCCAGCCAGAGGTCAACGTGGAGACCTCAGAGCTCCAGCTTCAGACCTACGAGGAGGTCTCGCATGCTGAGCTCCAGCCAGAGGTCAATGTGGCGACCTCCGAGCTCCAGCTTGAGACCCACGAGGAGGTCTCGCATGCTGAGCTCCAGCCAGAGGTCAACGTGGTGACCTCAGAGCTTCAGCTTGAGACCCACAAGGCGGTCTCGCATGCTGAGCTCCTGCTAGAGGTCAACGTGGTGACCTCAGAGCTTCAGCTTGAGACCCACAAGGAGGTCTCACACACTGAGCTCCAGCCACAGGTCAACGTGGCGACCTCAGAGCTCCAGCCAGAAGTCAACATGGTGACCTCAGCCCCAGAGTTTCAGTCTGAGACCCATGAGGAGATCTCAGCACCAGGGCTCCAGCCAGAGGTCAACGTGATGACCTCAGAGCTCCAGACAGAGGTCAACATGGTGACCTGAGCCCCAGAGTTTCAGCCTGAGACCCATGAGGGTGTCTCAGCTCCAGAACTCCAGCATAAGGTCAAGTTCTTGCTAGAGGTTAAGGAGGTGACCTCCCAAGTCATGTTCATGTCCCAGGTTGAAGAGACGGCCAACCCAAGCTCTGCACAATCCAAGTTCCTGTCCCAGGTCGAAGAGATGGCCTCCCAAGACACGTTAGTGTCCCAGGTCAAAGAAACGGCCAACCCAAGCTATGCGCATGTCAAGTTCCTATCCCAGGTCGAAGAGACAGCCTCTCATGCTAAGTTCCTGTGTGAGGTCGAAGAGATGGCCTCCCAAGTCATGTTCATGTCCCAGGTCGAAGACATGGCCAACCCAAGCTCTGCTCACGCCAAGTTCCTGTCCCAGGTCGAAGAGACAGCCTGCCAAGACACGTTACTGTCCCAGGTCGAAGAGATGGCCAACCCAAGCTCTGCTCACACCAAGTTCCTGACTCAGGTTGAAGAGACAGCCAACCCAGGCCCTGCTCACACCAAGTTCCTGTCCCAGGTAGATGCCGAAGTCATTAACAACCAGGTTCTGCTCATGCCTGAAGCTGAGGTCACGAACAACCAAGCTCTGACCACACTGGAGTCTGCTGATACAGACAACCAGGTTCTGCTCACGCTTGACACCGACGTCACGAACAACCAAGCTCTGATCACACCGGATTCGGCTGACATGGATGACCAAGTTCCTCTCACGATCGAGTCTGTTGACATGGACGACCAAGTTCCCCTCACGACCGAGTCTGTTGACATGGACGACCAAGTTCCGCTCACGTTCGTGTCCGTTGACATGGACAACCATGTTCTGCTCACGCCTGAGTCTGTTAACACAGCCAACCAAGTTCAGCCTGCAGAGTCGATGGAGGACAACGCTCCGCCTTCCTGCTCCGCTGAGGACATAGTTCTACTTTCCTGGTCCGCTGAGGATGCTGGTCTGCTTTCCTGTTCTACTGAGGACGACGCCCTGCTTTACTGTTCTGCTGAGGACGCCGCTCTGCTTTTCTGTTCCGCTGAGGATGTCACTCTGCTTACCTGTTCCGCTAAGGACATGGCTTTGCCTTCTTGCTCCGCGGAGGACGCCGCTCAGTCTCCTAGTTCAGCTGGGGACAATTTTGCCCAGGGGGCCCGGACCGCAAATGGAGAGGAGTTGGGGGGGGTTATGTCACGATCTCCCCTTTAGACAGAGCTGCAGCCTGCCATACGCTTTGAGTGCCAGAGGGTGCGCGTGTGCACGAGTCAGGTGCTCGAGTGCTCAGTGAGCACACGCTCTTCAAATGTTGACAGCTGTGACATTGTTTACTGTGGACACGTGCGTTTGTTTTGTTTCTGTTCTGTCTCCTCCCTGTTCTGTAATTTTTTTTTCCCTGACGTTGTGTCTTAATTGTTTTCAGCTGCCAGCACTTAACACTGATTATGTTCAGGATATATACCGCTCGCTTCCCTGTACACCTCGCAGAGTATTATAGTTAAAATATATTAGATTAGTTCCCTTTGTCCACGCTGGTGTTTTCCGCTCCCAGTTCCCAGTCATAGCTTCATGTTTCAGGTTTCATGTTTTGACCCTGTTTTCTGTGACTGCGACATCGATTCCTGCCTAACCCTGTATGCCTGTTTGCCGATCGCCCTACCCACTGCCTGTTTTTTACTACGCATCTGGTTCAAGTTTTGGATTTTCTGCCTGCCTCTTCAATAAAGCTCTTAACTGCAATTGCTCGCGCCTCCGTTCCCGATTCGTGACAATGAGGATGGGTTAGAGCCGTGTTTCTTCATGTATTGAGTGAGTGGTGATGCTGGGTAACAGGTGCAGACAGTCAGTGGATAACGGAACTCAGTAATGACGAGGCCAAAAGTTCTTCACAAGGTTAACGTGACAGAAAGAGAGGATGGGGTTACTGTAGGTTGTAATGCTTCTCTGTAATGTTGGTTAATTAATTAGTTTCTGCAAAAAAAATGGCAGTAAGGTGCTAAAGGCTGGAGTTAGTTAGATTTTCCTGGTGAGTCTACAGCACCATTTTGTTCATTAGGAGAATTTCCCGAATTACACAGTTTGGGATTCTGTAATACAATTAAAGTTAAAGCCCAAAGGCATTTGTCCATATTTTATAGCTAACAGCTAACCAACACTCTCTTTTTGCTCTTTTACAGCTTTTCAGATGGAAGTGAGTGGGTCTCCTGTCTTCCCAGATGGAAGGAGGTTTGTAAGAAGATGCATCAAATTAAAATTGCATTTTAGAATAATTGTAGGGAAAAACGTATAAACACATGTTTATGTTCTATTATTTTGTGTTATTGTTTAACGCATCTTTGTGTGGAAATGTTTAACACACAGCACGTGTTAAATGTACTAACATACTGATTCTGTTTAAAGCATCATGTAATTAGTCACGCAGGTGTGTTAAACATGAACACATTGTCTGTTATTTTTAACACACCTGTTTTACGAGTGCTTTGAAATGTTGTGTTGTGAAAGTGAACCGAGCCAAGGAGAAAACACAATACTTTAATCATTTAAATCCCCATTCTGGAACAAAGCACAGATCTACAGGTCTGTAAAGGCCCTTAATTAGTGCTTTCAGGAACCAAAGAAAAGTTCTTAAGAGTGATGTCAGGAGAACCTTTTTCAGTCCCACAAAGAACTTATATGGTTCACTTTACCCTGTTAAGGGATACTTTAAAGAACCAATACACTGCTCTGAAGAACCCATAATGAACCATAAACAACTTCTTTAATCTCCACAGAACCATACAGCTCAACTCAAGAAACCTTACTGTGAAAAATGCTTCTTGACAAGAAGAAGAACCTATGGTGCTGTAAAGAACCACTGAAGAACCTTTAATTTTAGAAGTGTATGGTTAATTAAGATAGATAGATAGATAGATAGATAGATAGATTTTTTTTTTATTGGCATTGTTTTAAAAACAACGGAAAACAGTTTAGCAGCTCTTAAGGATTGGCAGTAGACACATAACAGGAAATGTAAATAACAATAAGATATCCACAGTGAGGTGATCTTTACACAATAGTGCAAAATGAAGGTAATGTAAAGTTTTTTTTGTTGTTTCTTTTTTGGTTAGTATAATGTCAGTGTTATATAAATGTCAGGAAACAAGCAGAGGTTTTATATTACAAAGGATACAGAAGAGCCAGAATTTAAAAAAAAAAAAAAAAACATTACAGAATAATATGCTGGACAATATATTCCAAAAAAACAACAACCTTTACTCCTCACATGTTTCTATTAGTTGCGTTTGAACCCTTTAAATGTGTTGATGTACAGATTCTCAGTCCTCACGCTCAGAACTCCACACAGTTCCTCAATAACAACCTGAGCATGTAAAGGGTTAATGAGACGTCGAATCAACAAGATCACGTACCTCAGACACGATTGTGGAGATAAACTCAGTCCTCTTGTAAGTCCATCCGTCCACGCAGCTCTCCGTCTCCATTTCAGTCAAATTCACATTCCCAGAGTGACTGTGGTTTCTTTCGACCAGGTGCCACTGGGGCTGAAGGTACCTGCTGCATTTTGAGAGCTGAGACTCTGCCTCTGGTATGAAGGCTCTCAGCAGAGAGATCTCGTCTTCCTCAGACATGGACAGGTTCAGGGCCGACGTCAGGTTGGGAATGGTGCAGTGATGTGCCGGGATTCCTGCCGTGAAGTTATTGAGTAAATTCTGACTGGCCATCAGGAGACCCGGGATGGACAGCAGCATGATGTGGATCAGCTGAAAGCGTCCAAGTCCACCGATTTCATCTAGAAGATCTGCAAAACCCATGTTGGCTTCTCTTTCAGTCCTGATCTGTCCCACGTTGTCGTCCTCTCCTTCTTAACACCTCGCAAAGTCTCGCACTCTGTGTTATGACATTGTTCAAACACAAATAAACTACGACCCCTGCAATGATTAATTTTTGGGGTTAATGGTTGTCAAAAAGGCCAGTCATGTCTCGCTCCCTGGAGAGGAACATCTGCTGTTTTTCTGAAATAAAATAAAACCACACTGCAGCTGGTTCAGTGTCAAAATGCCAAAACACAGAACATGCTCAATGAAACATGTGTTAAAGAGTTAAAGTGTTAAACTGTGTGAGATTCTGTAGTGTGGACGTTGCACTTTCAGTCTGTAATCTGTTCAAATCCGAGGCAGAGGAATTTCAGTAAAGAGCTTGTGCTCAACAGAAACTCAGTGACACTGTAATCCGGCCCTGAGGCACACCGTCTCTCTCACTCGTCTCACATTCCTCTCTCACTCCTCTCACATTCCTCTCACACTCCTCTCACACACTCCTCTCTCACTCCTCTCTCAATCCTCTCACACTCCTCTCACATTCCTCTCACACACTTCTCTCTAACTCCTCTCAGTTCTCTCACACCATCTCTCTCACTCCTCTCACACTCCTTTCTTACTCCTCTCACACTGTCTCTCTCACTCCTCTCTCACTCACTCCTCTCACACACTCCTCTCTCACTCCTCTCTCACTCCTCTCACATTTCTCTCATATTTCTCTCACATTCCTCTCTCACATTCCTCTCACACCTAAACACTGTTTCACTAAAATGACCTGATCTGTGTCTGCAGGAGAGGTTCATAAAAATCAAACATTAACAAAACAGTTCATCGTGAGGGTTTTTTTTTTTTTTTTTTTTTTTTTGGTTTTACCTCTGATGCTAATCTATATGAAACTTTGCTCTCAGGTTCACAAAAGCCAAACACACACTTTACACCAGCTATTACACTTAGTCAATGACCTTTATATCACATAGCACTGTGTTCACACACACACACACACACACACAGATACACACACACACACACAGAGATATGAAGAACGCAGTGAGGCTGCAGGGTTTCATTCCAGCTAAATAGGAGACAAACTGATAGCTGGTTGGAGAGTAAGATGAACTGATTAAACGAGTATAATCAGATGAGGCTCCTGATCCCGATCAATAATAATAATAATAATAATAATAATAATAATAATACATTTTAAATAAAGGAAAGGAAATAAAAACCACAATAATATTAAAAGAAAGAAGTAAAAGAAGAATGTGTATTTATTAGAAACAGATCAGAAAGTAAAAAATTACAGAGAATGACATAAATGCATATAAAACATCAAATGCATTGTTTTTCTTCTTTACTATGAAGTGGAAACACCTAAACATTTACATTAATACAAACCCAGCAGTTAAACATGTAATCAGTGAACACAATGACCAAACAGAAGAAATCCACAGAAACACAGCAATATTATTAATTAGGTTAGAATTTATTAAACTTCTTTACAGTACACATACAGTACACTGTGTAAGCTCAGTGAGAAGTGTGTGTGTAAGAGTTTAAATAAAATCCTGCAGTGACTGAATACACTACAGATAAAAAATAAATCACCATAATCTGATTCCACATCAGAAATTAGACAAATAAACCCAAAATACAAAAATCAAAGTCATTTTTATTCCACTCAATAGCACAAAGAGAGAAATCATCATAAACACTGAATAAAAGGCAGAAAACCACACACACACACACACACACACACACACACACACACACACACACACACACACCACGAAACCACACCAAATAGAAATGATGACATTATAATGATACCTGAAGTGAAATTCCCACTTTACATTTACGGCCTTTGGCAGACGCTCTTATCTTTATCTCATTTATACAACTGAGCATTTGATGGTTAAGGGCCTTGCTCAAGGGCCCAGCAGTGGCAGCTTGGCAGTGCTGGTCTTTGAACTCACAACCTTCTGATCTTAATCGTGTATATTTCACTACTGTGTGTCAGGGTGTGTTGTTTAAGTTTGAACATCACTCTGTATTGTAAGAGGGTTTTTTGTGTGCTTTTTTCTTCAGATTTAAGTAATAGCACCGTCTACACAAAAACTACATCTCCCATAATCCCTCACTCTGAATCCTAGCTTGTGTTAGTATGTTGCTAATCGCTAATTATCAAGATATATCTTGAGCGGCTGTAGCAGCCAGTGTGTGTCTTATAAATAATATAAAATGTGATATTTTTAAGTGGAAACACTTCTCTTTCTTCAGATAAAACAGAAAACTGTATCACTGTATTTAGGGATCTAACTAGCTCACGCGCTAACTAGCAATCAAACCCACAGGTAGCTAATCAACTAGCAAGACGGTACATGCCGAATGCCCCGGATGAGGCTTCGTTATCTGATTTGTTGACGGGACTTCCGGGTTTCAGTTAATAAATAAACCGCTAAAAGAATTTTAAACACATTTGTGTGTAAAACTGTTTAAATGGGGGGGTATTATTATTATTATTATCTAAAATCATCTCTAAAATTCTATGCGTTTGAGCAGAACAGAACGAGAAGAAGTCTTTTTAAACTTTTATAGAAATAAATTAAATTGAATCAAAGTTTTATAATCACAAGCTTTTTTTCCTAACAAAATTGAGCACACTGTATTTCCGCCACTCAAAATAAAACTTCAGTTTCACTTTCTAGCAGTATTTATAATGAATATAACATAAAAATGCATGATTTCCGGTAACCACGCCTCCTTTGTGGTGCGTGTGAATTGCGCGCGTGTGCCGCCGGACAGGTAAAACCGGACACACACCTGTACTGTCTCAAATCCGGAAGTGAGTGTGATTTTTTCTCTTCAGGTAAACAACTATTCCACACTGATCTGTTTTGATTGAATCGGCTGTAATAATGTGTGTATTATTGAAATGCAGGTCTTTTTACATTCATACTCTAGATTATTTGTTTCCATTTTCTTCACATTTGTGCTGTTACTTTTTCAGAATGAAGCCGGTGTTGTTCCTCAGTGTGTTCTGCGCCCTTGTGAGTGTCCGTGCAAGTGAAAGGATGTCGCTTGTGAGTGTGAAGGACCTCTCTGACCTGCCCTCTCTAGGGATCATCAGTGTGAAGGAGGGTGCGAGTGTAGTGATCAAGTGTAATGCGAGTGAACTTCATGAGCACATCGAGTGGTACGACTCTAAGGGACACGTCCTAAACGGTGAAGACTCGGGTGAGTCTTTAACCTTTTATAGTGTTCAGAGATGAGGGACAGAATTAATAGCTCAAAATGAAAAACTTCTCATTTCATCAAGTCAGAGATGATGTAGGTTTATTTCACTGTAACTGAATTTCGTACAGGATTCACACTATAGCTCAGATTCAAGTAAAAAACCTCATGCTTATGTTTCATATAAACTGATAAAGCACAGTGTTGGATTAAAGTAAAACTGAGACAGACACAGGGACTAAACCAGAGACCAAGAAGGACACAGGGACTAAACCCGAGATAGTCGTGGGGACTAAACCTGAGATAGTCATGGGGACTAAACCCAAGATAGTCGTGGGTACTAAACCTGAGAAGGCCACAGGGACTAAACACGAGATAGTCGTGGGTACTAAACCCGAGAAAGAAAGACACCGGGACTAAACACGAGATAGTCATGGGTACTAAACCCGAGAAGGACACAGGGACTTGACCCGAGACAGAACCTGGGCTGTCGACTTCACTTTTTTGGTCCCGTCACCAGGGGAACCGGACACTAACAGGCCGTATCTGTGAGGATAGTCACTGGTTTTGTGTACTGTGTAGATGTTTGTTACTTTAGTGATTAAACACTGATGTTTTGCCATGTAGGAGGGGATCGGGTCACAGTGCATAAAGACTCACTGAACATCAGCAGTGTTTCCTTCGAGGATCGAGGACGGTACACGTGCATCTCACTGAACTCAGAAAGCATCTCCAACTACACGGTGACGCTGAGAGTGAGCTACACCTACAGCGGATTGGGGTTTTACTACATCATCGTGTGCCTCGTCACCTTCACCATCACCATCATCCTCAACATGACCCGTCTGTGCATGATCAACACACACCTACGCAAAACCGAGCGCGCCATCAACGACTTCTTCCGCACCGATGGAGCAGAAAAACTGCAGAAAGCTCTGGAAGTTGCCAAGCGCATCCCCATCGTCACGTCCATGAAAACTCTGGAGCTCGCAAAAGTCACACAGTTTAAAACTCTGGAGCTGGCCAAGCAGATGGAGGAGCTGGCGAGGAGCGTGCCTCTGCCTCCACTCATCCTCACCTGCACCACAGCTGTGGATGAACTAGAGTGTGTAGGTCCAGCAGCTATCGTTCATCAAGAGGAGGAACACAGTGAACAAGACGCCCTGAACGGAGACACGGAAAACTGATGGAAAAAAAAGAGAGTCTGTGAACATATTCACAGCTATAATCTGCAGCAATAATGTCTCCTGCAGTCAGAGACTCGGGTTTTAAATGAAGAGCTCCTGAACGGTTCATTCTCATTATTCAGTATTTTTCTGTATTGTGTAATATGTATGAACTCAATTGAACTCAGCAGAATAAGTTAAACTCCCACTGTCATTTCCCAAACCATTTACACAAAGGTTCCAGTGGAAATATTATAGACGCACATTTTAAATGGATTAGAGTCGTAGATTTTTATTTACAGACAGATTCAGAGTAAAAGTCGACTAATAGGGAGAGATATAGAAGTTCCTGGTGTAGTTCCAGCTTCCACCAGCTGGTGGCAATAAACCCACACGTCAAGAGTCACAGTGTCCAACAACTACAGACATTTATTATTTTTATGTCTACTTTATATTACAGCTTTATATGTTTGTTATATCTGCATTTTAATTATATTTTTAGAATGAGATTTGTCCCAATCAGGCAATTTAACAT
This sequence comes from Ictalurus furcatus, assembly GCF_023375685.1. NCBI lineage: Eukaryota > Metazoa > Chordata > Actinopteri > Siluriformes > Ictaluridae > Ictalurus > Ictalurus furcatus. Next base: position 9,503,803 of record NC_071272.1, read on the forward strand.
AGTGACAGTCACTTTGCTGCTGCAATTTCTGAAAACATGGTCATAGTTACTATGTGTGTGAAGTGTGAGGAGTTTCATGATCGTTCAAAATGTAAAGAAGTACATTATAACTGACTAATAAATCATTTATTATCAGAACTGGAACTGATTAAACACTGCTCAGTGTGAGGGAGTAGCTGATCAACACCAACACGCTATACATTAGACATATATATAATTTTAACACAATACACACACTATAACAAATCTATTATTCATTATTTAGACTAAAATAATAACATTATTATTATTATTATTATTATTATTATTATTATTATTATTTGTTTAGCTTAAAAGTAAAGCGGTAACCTGTTAACGCCTTCAGTCACAACTTTATGAGCAATACAATTTTCACCCACCCGAGGGGTCACAAAACCCATTTAAATTTTTTAATTTTGAATTTCAAACTCATATCTACGCATGTAAAACATTATAACTACTTCCATTTCTCTTTCTAGCTTGTTTATGAAGCGGGATGACTGGTGATGTAACGCCTTTTTCTATACAACACTTTGTTGATTTGCTGCAGTGAGTCCGGCTCCCCCCGCCCCGCTGAGTGAGATGGTTCGCTCCGCTGAGGCGGAAGTAAGCGCTCTGGAACGCAGTGTGAGTGTGTGTGATGAAGTTGGAGTTGTGAGTTTATCCGCTGTCTTGTGTTGTTCAGTGTGTGTGTGTGTGTATGTTTGAGAGAGCCGTGTCCGCGGGTCAGTATGAGGCGGAGAGAGAAGAGGTTTCTGCAGGTTGTTGTGTTGATCATCGCCGCGCTGCTTTTCCTCCACAGCGGCGCTCTGAGGAACTCCACCACCGGAAACACCGAGCTCTCTCACACACAGGTCAGAGCCCAAACACCACCTTTACCTGTGTGTGTGTGTGTGTGTGTGTGTGTGTGTGTGTGTGTGTGTGTACACGTGTACACGTGTACACGTGTCAGATACGCCATGACACACCTGTGTAGGCTACCTGTGGAGCGCGCTCAGTGTTCCAGACGCTCCATAAAGTTTAAACGTGACAGAGTGATCTGATTGGCTGACTGAGTCTGATCTAATACTTATTCTCCATAATAATAAGATGAATAAACTGATTCGAAGCAGCTGATTTAAGTGTTAGTTTCAGTGTTTATTTATTCTATAGATGTTGTGGATCCGTATTTGGCATCAGCTTGTGACAAGCCATTAATCCTGTAGAATGTAACCTATGTGTGTGTGTGTAGGGAGTACTCAGGAAGCTGAAGCCTGAAGACAGAGTGGGCAGTCAGAGGAGGAAAGACTGGCACGACTATGAGGCTATAAAGAGAGATGCAGCACGAACAGGTCACTACACACACACACAGCTGATGGTAATTGCCCATCTAAGTGTCATACTTTATCCCGTGGTGTTCCGCAGTGTTCAGGTGTGTGACTGAGACTGTTTAATCTCTTTATCCTCCTTCCATAAGTACACAGATGGCACACAGCTTTCTGCTTCACTTCTCTTCTTCTGTTCTCAGAAACCCTTGAGATCTATCTCTTCTTTATTTGACTGTTTAAAGGACATCAGGTCCTGGAGGTGTCAAAATGTTCTGCAATGAAACTGATAAAACAGGACTCCATGTGATTGGGAACGAGGCTGAGATAGAAGGTGGGCTGTTTATCTGGAGTCGCAGCCAGTGAAGGTTAAAGTGTGCGTCAGAAACCTTCGTTATTTTTATCAAGCGCCCTCGGGTTTGTATTGTCTGTAGATCAGCATTCTGTCACCTCAGAAACATCTCCAAGGTCCGTGTGAAAATAGGAAACTTCTACATGCTGTTGAGTCGCTCGTCTGGATTACTGTACTGGATTTACCAAAACATCTCCGTCACTCGTTTACGCTTACACATACACTTAGCTTTTAATTAGTTTTTATTCATGCCAATTTTATGTTATCTACTACACTTTATTGTCTGATGTTACTTTATTTTATTTTAGTCTTTTCATGTTTATATTTTATAATCATTTAGTTTGTTGGTGATTATTGTTTTTGTTAGATATATATGTTTGTGTGTGTTTAAAGGAAACGGAGAGCAGGGTAAAGCGTTCCCTCTGACTGATGCAGAACGAGTGGATCAGGCTTACAGAGAGAATGGCTTCAATATTTACGTCAGCGACAGAATCTCACTCAACAGATCACTGCCTGACATCCGCCACCCAAAGTGAGGGGACACGCCCTCTTCACACCAAGACACGCCTTTTCACACTGAGATATATACGCCCACTTCAACCTGCATGACACTCCCATCTCACACAGAAACATGCCCACTTCACTAACTGACACACCCACTTCATTCTAACTGACACACCCACCTCACACTGAGATATATACGCCCAGTTCACTAACTGACATGCCCACTTCAGTTTCAAGTTTTACACTAGAGCTATGAGATTAATGTGTGTGTGTGCGTGTGTGTGTGCGCATGTGTAGCTGTAAACACAAGCTGTATGCTGAGAATCTCCCCAACACCAGCATCATTATTCCGTTCCATAACGAGGGCTGGAGTTCATTACTGCGCACCGTGCACAGCATTCTAAACCGCTCGCCACCTCACCTCATCACCGAGATCATCCTCGTAGACGACTTCAGTGACCGAGGTACACACACACACACCCCAGTCCCAAACCATTCTGAGCCCTAATGTGACCTCTAACCTGTGTGTTCTCCCGGGACAGAACACCTGAAGGCCCCGTTGGAGGAGTACATGGCCCGGCTGCAGAAGGTGCGCGTCGTTCGCACTCAGAAGCGTGAGGGTCTGATCAGGACCAGACTGCTGGGGGCATCGCTCGCTACGGGACAGGTCATCACCTTCCTTGACTCGCACTGTGAGGCTAACGTCAACTGGCTCCCCCCACTCCTGGGTAACACAAACACACACGCAAACACATGATTCACACAGTGAAGTGGTGTTTTTTCTAAAAGTGCATATGCGTGTGTGTGCTGAGGTGTAAATGAATCGCTCCTGCCGTGTGCTGTGTTCAGATCGTATTGCACAGAACCGTAAGACGATTGTGTGCCCGATGATTGACGTGATCGATCATGATAACTTCGGCTACGAGACCCAGGCAGGAGATGCCATGCGTGGAGCGTTCGACTGGGAGATGTTCTACAAACGCATCCCCATCCCCCCCGAGCTGCAGAACCGCGACCTGAGCGAACCCTTCGAGTAAGAATTCGACCGCACCACAAGTTAACATAACTCTCAAAACTTGTTTTATCATGACACTTAAACTGAGGATTATTACAGGAAAACACTGTGTCATCAGCTAATTAGGTCTCTCTTTCACACACACACTCACACACACACTCACACTCACACACACACACCCCAGTGTGATGGTTATGGTGATGGTTATTGTTTAAAATACTGAATCATCAATACAGGTTTCCTGTAGAAGTTTTAGTCACATGATCACTGCTTTATTACTGTGAACTCACAAACTCATTATTCTGTGGAACTTCAATATTAGATGATTGTGTCAGACTATCAGACAGACAGGTGGACATGTGGACAGGTAAACAGACAGATGGACAGATAGATATGTGGACAGACATACCAGTGGACAGACGGACAGACAGATAGACAGACAGGTGGGCAGTCAGACAGACAGGTGGACAGAGACAGATGGACAGGTGGATAGACAGACGTGAACAGACAGGTGGACAGAGACACAGATGGATAGACAGACAGACAGACAGATATCATTACATCACATAACTTCTACACAAAGTTCAGAACGCACGGGTGGGGCGTGGTCTCCTGGTCAGTTCTATTGTTCAGTGTTCAAGCTGACCTGTTACCACGGTGTCTGCCTCCCCTGTGGTTGCCATAGCACCAAGCACACTTTATAATGCTCCCTACCTAGGGCTTTAGTTAGGTTCTAACTACTGAACAGAGACACATCACACAGTGTAAATCATGGTGTATTTTCAATAATATCATCCGATAGTCAGCACACGAGTGTTAAACACTCAAACACTCTCCTCATATCCGAGATTACTAATTCCCACAATGCACTGCAGCAGGGATAGTCTCCGGCCTCAGTAGTGCACTACTGAGTATGGCACTGTATGTGTAATAGAAACATTATAACTCTCCTGAGCTTTTACTGTTATATTATTTTGTTTTGTTCATTATTTTTGTGTGTGTTTAGGTCTCCAGTGATGGCCGGTGGATTGTTTGCTGTAGACAGGAAGTGGTTTTGGGAATTGGGAGGATATGATATGGGACTGGAGATCTGGGGAGGAGAACAGTACGAGATTTCCTTTAAGGTTCACCATGTTTCTCTGAGCTGCTATTAAACTCATCACTCTATATACACACACACACACTTTTATAACAAACACCACTTCACTGTATAAATCGTTTGTGTGTAGGTATGGATGTGTGGAGGTCGTATGGAGGACATTCCCTGCTCTCGGGTCGGCCATATATACAGGAAATACGTTCCTTACAAGATGCCTGGAGGAGTGAGCCTAGCTAGGGTAAGCATATACACTCCATTCAGGACTGTGTGAGTGTGTGTGAGTGTGTGTGTGTGTGAGAGTCAACTGACAGTTTGTTTCACTTTACGAACACCATCCGCTCTCAGATGTTCATGTCTCACTCCCACTGCTGTCTCAGGTCTCAGACCATCTCGTACTGTCTCCATTGCTGTCTCACTTCCAAATCAGTCTTCTCCACTCTCACTTTCAAAGCTTTCAGTGATGTCTTGCTTTCAGTGATGTCTCGCTGTTGTCATCACTCTCCTGTCTCACTGCTCCTCATGTCCACTGCTGTCTGACCTCTCCTGCTGTCTCACCTCACAAAGGGAGTGATAACACATCTGTGCATACGTTAATTGCTCACGTTTTATTGCTGTCTCTTTCTCAATGCGCTCTCCCTGAGACTGTGTGTGTGTGTGTGTGTGTGTGTGTGTGTGTGTGTGTGTGGAATATTAATTAATTTGGTGTTAATGAGCTCCATTGTGTTGAGTCTGCTGGAATAACAGGAGTCTTTATTGGAATAAGCTTCTGGCACATTCACGCCGAGTGAACACTGATCCTGTGTATAAAACAGACTACCGTAATTACTGGAATATGAGACACATTACTGTTCACTAGCAGGTGCTGAGACTTTTACAGCAAAGTCACACACACATTCACACACACACACACACACTATCACTCCTGCATTAACCATTAGGCTTGGGAAAAGTAACAGTAGCATCAGGAATCGCCGTTCGAGTCCAAATATTGCGGTGTCTCTCAAGTCAGATGTTTTAAATGCAGATGAAAACGTGGCATCTGCAGCTTTAAGAGTGTGTTGTATCTCGTTATACTGTATGTGGGGGCAGGAGCTGACCGTGGCATTTTACACGCCATCATACACACCTAATGGCCATATGTTAGTGTATTTACAGAAGGTGCAATATTCTGGTATTTACGGTAGCCTTCCTCTTATTGTATGAAAGTGCTAATATAATGTAGCACACACCTGTTAGATTTATATTCCATCAGGCAGTAACCTCATAGTAGAGGTAGTGAATGGACACAGAAGCTTCTTCACCCCAGTTGAGCTTATAATCTAATAAATACAGTAAAACCCCACGAAGAGGTTTAAAACTGATGATGGAGTGATACTGCTCACCATCACACAACTGAGAAATGACCTGCAGTGACCTTTCACTCTCAGTCAATCTCTCTCTCTCTTTCTCTCTCTCTCACTCTCCCATCCCTACCCCCCGTGTGTGTGTGTGTGTGTGTGTTTGTGTGTAGAACCTGAAGCGAGTGGCGGAGGTGTGGATGGATGAGTATGCAGAGCATATTTATCAGCGGCGGCCGGACTATCGCCCGCTGTCTGTGGGAGACTTGAGTGCACAGAGGGAGCTCCGCCTCCGACTCGGCTGCAAGAGCTTCCATTGGTTCATGACTGAGGTGGCCTGGGACTTACAGCACCACTACCCTGCTGTGGAACCCCCTGCTGCTGCCTGGGGGGAGGTACAACACACACACACACACACACACACACACTAAACAGGTTAACATGCTGAGATGCTGCTCTATGAGGTGTGTGTGTGTGTGTGTGTGTGTGTGTGTTACAGCTGCGTAACATGGGCAGTGGGCTGTGTGTAGAGAGTAAACCATCGGCGTCCGGTTCTCCTCTCAGGCTGGAGCCGTGTGTAAAAGGTCGAGGGGATGCGCTGTGGAATCACGCACAGGTGACACTTTCACTTCCTGTCCACTTCCTGTCACTCATGTTTCTCACACACTCAATGAACAGCACTGACGTCTCTAAGACCAACACAACAAGAGGAACGTTACGAGACAGCTTTTCCCAGCTGTTCTTCTGCTCTGTCCCAATCCAAACAAGCTCCCTACCTAGGGACACTTCTCCTGAAGGGAAAGACACAGTATTATGAAGCGTCCATGATGCCAGTGTAGTGTGTGTTAAATATCACAGCTGATTATTAACACACTCACAATAAGGTGTGTGTGTGTAGGTGTTTACATTTGGGTGGAGGGAGGACATCAGGCTTGGAGATCCTCTACACACGAAGAAAGTGTGTTTAGACGCCGTTTCACACAGCAGCCCTGTCACACTGTACGACTGTCACGGCATGAAGGGCAACCAGCTGTGGAGATACAGGAAGGTATCACACAGTACACACACACACTCACATTATACACATTATATACACTACTCACTGTAAAAACTATACACACAGTGTAAACTTCACACACACTAAAATGTATTGTTCTCATTCCTTCTCGTGCATGCGTGCGTGTGTGTGTGTGTGTGTGTGTGTGTGTTCAGGACTACACTCTGTTCCACCCGGTCAGTAACAGCTGTATGGACAGCGACTCATCTGATAAACGGATTTTCATGAACTTGTGTAATGCGGCGTCTCTGAGTCAGCAGTGGAGATTTGAGAACGTCAACATCACTGTTCTAGAGCGGTTCAACAGGAACCTGCCTGCACTGTGAGAACCTCAGCTTCAGAACATCTGCAGTTTTACCGGCTGCTTTTCTGCACATGTGGATTAGTTTCAGGTTCTGGGCAGCGCAGGGTTTTGGGATGTGGATTGGAGCTGATGGATTCTCTAAAGGAGATTTTTGATTTGATTTTCTTTTCTTTTCGCTGCATTAGAGGAACCGTGTGTGTGTGTGTGTGAAGTGTGTAAATGATGCACACTGATTTATTATGATCCATAGATCACATGTTGGAACGTGACGCTGTTAAACCTGCGTACGACAATAACAGATCACGTGACATCACAGTTTACGATGTCATCACAGTATTTTATTTAAAACTCAATGTTAAATCTTAAACGTGTTCCTCGGTCGGAGCGACCTTTCTGGCCACCGTCTTCTTCACACACTCCGCTCCAAAATCAGAACAATTCCCCAGGACTGCAGACATGCTCACTACCTAGGCACCCTAATTCTGAATCCTGAATGGAACACAGCACAATAAGTGTGTTGTGGGTGGCGGGGGTATTTGGCATCACTAATCATTATGAAAATGTGTATTTGCACTTTCCTGCATATTTCTGGGGGATTTCTTTCTTTACTTCTGGTTGTTATTAAAAGTCGCTGGGTTTTCTTCTGTTTAATTCTGTCTGATACATAAAATCTACAATTCTATTATTAATCAACATTAAATTTAAGATTATATGGATTCAAATTATTGTTTAATTTAGTTTCTGGACCCAACGTTGGGTTTTGTCCCGAAAGCTTGAGTTCCAGTGTAATTGAGAAGAAGAACACGATGATCTTGATGAATTTATTGAATGAACAGTTTGATAAAATTCTATTTTGTATATTTCTATTTTCTTGTTGTTGTTTTTTTACCTTTACAAAAATGTGAGATGATTTTTAAATACAACAACAACGTGGAGAGAAAAGCTGAAATTTGTATGTGTAGCGAATCCCAGAAGAAATTATATATTTTTCTACATAAAATTAAATCTATTTCAGTACTGAATATGAAAATGGAATTACAACATTTTAATGAAAAATATTAAATAAATGGTTTTGTATCTGTCTATCAGGGTCAGGTATAAAATCTGATATCTAAATTGTGTGTGCTGTTTTGTTTTTTAATAAAGCTGCAGTAAGTAACTTTTGGGGGCTGTGGTGACCTCGCACGCAGCTGGAGAAAGAATATTCTGATTAAATTGTGCATTTATTAATGATGATTAAATTATCATGATCTTTAATATGGAGGTCATGAATTGATTAATTTCATTAATATATTAAGGACAAGCCTCATGTACAGCCACTCTGATATAAAGGGGCGGCATTTGATGTACGTTGAAGGTGTTGATTAATTCTCTAGAACAGCAGCTCTGACAGTAGCGCAGGTTTATATTAATGCACTCGCTCTAATGTTATTGTTGCTATAGTAACAGCTCATTCACAGGGACTTATCCACATAAACTGATTAAATAATCATTGATATTGTTTGTTTTCTGTAAGATTTGTTTTTAACATTTATGGAAGGAGTCTCCAGTGTCAGTGTGTCTATTAACTTATTAACTGCTTAATAACTTCGAGAGAGAGAAAAAAAAGAGAGGTTGGTGATGAAACAAGTGTTTATACCTGCTGTAACATACAGTGTTTACGCATACAAAAGTTTACGCACCCCTGTTAAAATGGCAGGTTTTTGTGATGTAAAACATATGAAACCAAAATAAATCATATCAGAACCTTTTCTAACTATAAAAAGAAAAAGAATAATTTTAGGGAGGGAAATGGAAAAAAAAAAAAGTACAACAACTTGGTTGTATAAGTGTGCAAATCCCTAAACTAATACTAATAATTAGGTAAAGCAGCTTTAGATTTGATCACAGCATTCAATCTTTTGGGGTAAGAGTCCATCAGTCATTCCCTCCACCCTGATTAAAGTCCCAGCTCCAGCTGAAGAAAAACAGCCCCAAAGTATGATGCTGCCACAACCATGCTTCACCGAGGGGATGCTGTTCCTTTGGTGATTTTTTTGTGCCAAACATATCTTTTGGTATTAAGGCCAAAAAGTTAATCTTTGGTCTCATCAGACCATAACACTTTATTCCACATGGTTTTAGGAGATTGGATGTATTTTTATTTTTTGGTTAAAAAAGGCTTCCGTCTTGTCCCCCTACCCCACAGCCCAGAGATTTGAAGAATTCGGGAGATTGTTGTCAAGTTTAGGGAGCAGCCAATATTTACCAGACATTGCTGCAGTTCCTTGAATGTTGTTGTTAGCCTCTCAGCAGTCTCCCTGACCAGTTTTCTTCTTATCCATGTTAGCCTGATGTCCTGTTCTTAGTAGTGTCACTATCATGCAATATTTTCTCCACTTGTTGATTATTGTCTTTACAGTGTTCCATGGTATATACAATGCCTTAGTGGAAATAATTGTAACCCTCTCCTATTGATATTTTTCAACAATGAGAACCCGTACCTGCTTTGTAAGCTCTTTGTGGCCCATGGCTTTTCCAGTTTGATGTTACACTAATTAAAATTTAACATGAGTTTGAATGTGATTGGTGGATTCTGAATACTGCCACATTCCCAGTTATGAAAGGGTGTGTAGACTTATGCAAACTGGGTCTTGTACATTTTTTCCCTAAAATGATTCTTATTGTTTTTCACTTTAATTAATAGGTTAAAATTTCACAGTAAAAGTTTGAAAAGGTTCTGACACGATTTATCTTAGTTAAAAAAAATATATATCACAAAAAATTAAATGTAATTATAAATAGATTTGTTTTAAGTATGATGTCATTGTTTAATAATATAAATTTGTAACCGTTGTCAAATTGCTGTAGAATAAGAGGAATAAAACACTTGGGGGCAAGCTGTTATAGGAAAATAATCAGGTTTAGAGTGATCTCAACATCACAACAACGGCACTCAGTATTTTACTGTAACACACACACAATGTGTTTATTACTTACACATGTCAGACTTTATTTTAAAACATTGAATAAATTAATGAATAAATATAAGGCACTTTATTGTAGTCGCTGTAAACCCGGATCTCTGTGTGTGGTGTTCCTCTATCGCCCCCTGGTGGTAACTCTGATCAAACTCGCGCCTTCCTTCAGGATGTGTCTAAATAATTTTTACTAACTGAAAACTGAATCAGAGATGTTTAACTCCATGACCGCGGATTTATGCGGTATTTTAGTGCTGATTAAACTGAAACGGTTCGAGTTCCGCTTCCACCTCGCTGAAAAAAACCCGTCAGTGTCATCTCTCGCATTTCTTTGTTTATCTAAAATGCACCAAAAGTTTTTCTGTACTGGATTTTCACACCGTGTGCAACAATAATAACTCTAAACACACCCTGAGGCCTCACTAGTTTGGTCTGAATGTTGTATTATTTAATATGTGTGTGTATTTTAACAAACGACACACGTTCGACTTCTTCGACTGAAGCACCAGTCCTTTTCATAAACATGCAGCGAGTAAAGAACCAGGAACTGAGACAGACCAAATGGCAAGCATAACAACCAATCGAAACACGGAAACCTTGCACAAGTCCCGCCTCTAGCCGAAACTGACCAATGACAGTGCACGTTACGGAGTTCCGGCGGGATTACCGGAAGTGCTCCGCGGCATTGTACGGGTTATCGGTGGTTGTCGCTTCGTGTTTAATGTTAACTAAATAAACTCTGGGATTTGCTTTTTAGATTTCTTCCTAAGAAAATAAAGAGATTTAATAACCCCGGGTTTGGAGGAGACTGGATTGCACAACGGTGTGTTAGGATATCATGGAGTAAATGCGCTTGTTTTGCGCAGTTAAGTACTTTTGTGAGGAGTTTTCCCCGCTGTTGCTATGCTAAGCTATATCAAAATAATCACACCGCCTTCAGCACGCGGCGCCATTTTCCAGTTTTAGGCTCCGGCAACGTTCATTTAACATCCACATTTCTGTGCGAGGAGATCGGGATTTAGGGACTGTTTTAGTTTCAGGTCGTCAGGGGTGTGTGTGCGCGAGCGCGCGCAGCTGAGGGATTAGCGCAGCTCTGTAACTGACGCAGAGCGAATCGGAACCGGTAGCCGGTGTCGGTTCTTGGCTCAGCCCCGGTGTGTGTGTGTGTGTGTGTGTGTGTGTGTGAGTGATGATGAACGGGTTTAGCACGGAGGAGGAGAGCCCTGAGGGCCCGGGTTTGACCCCGCT
>NC_071272.1:9522500-9527500 GCF_023375685.1 Ictalurus furcatus
TTAACCCTCTTGGGCATGGAGTTCACCAGAGCTTCACAGGTTGCCACTGGAGTCCTCTTCTACTCCTCCATGATGACATCACGGAGCTGGTGGATGTTAGAGACCTTGTGCTCCTCCACCTTCCGTTTGAGGATGCCCCACAGATGCTCAATATGGTTTAGGTCTGGAGACATGCTTAGCCAGTCCATCACCTTCACCCTCAGCTCCTTTAGCAAGGCAGTGGTCGTCTTGGAGGTGTGTTTGGGGTCGTTATCATGCTGGAATACTGCATACTGATCATGCTCTGCTTCAGTATGTCACAGTACATGTTGGCATTCATGGTTCCCTCAATGAAATGTAGCTCCCCAGTGCCGGCAGCACTCATGCAGCCCCAGACCATGACACTCCCACCACCAGTGAGTAAAAGTGAGTACACCCCTAAGTGAAAATGTCCAAATTGGGCCCAATTAGCCATTTTCCCTCCCTGGTGTCATGTGACTTGTTAGTGTTACAAGGTCTCAGGTGTGAATGGGGAGCAGGTGTGTTAAATTTCGTGTCCTCGCTCTCACACTCCCTCATACTGGTCACTGGATGTTCAACATGGCACCTCATGGCAAAGAACTCTGAGGATCTGAAAAAAAGAATTGTTGCTCTACATAAAGATGGCCTAGGCTATACGAAGATTGCCAAGACCCTGACACTGAGCTGCAGCACATCGTTAAAAAATCACACATCAACCAGTTGGTTTAATTAAGAGCAGTGAACTCTCAAAGTCAGTACACCACCACCACGTCAGTAGAACACCGCACTTCACAGGTTTAGTTTTAAACATAATTTCCCAATTATCATTTTACCACTCATAAATATAACGGCGCATCATGTGACACGTGTTTCCATCTGACCAATCAGAATCCAGCGTTCAGCAGCAGCGTGATTTGTAGACTAATATTAATATAACTCCGAGTCGAGTTTAATGATCTAATTATCTATTCTGTGTGTGTGTGTGTGTGTGTGTTTCAGACGGTGAGTCGTCATTTCCGGAACATTCCGGTGAATGAGAAGGAAACGCTGACATACTTTATTTATATGGTGAAGAGCAGTAAGAGCCGACTGGACCAGAAATCAGAGGGAAGTAAACAGCTGGAGTAACACACTGACGCCTTTCAGTGGACGGACACACACACACGCACACGTCTCTGCTGACGTACTTAATGACTGCTCACACTTTAGCAGATTTCAGTGTGAATATTAATCTGTTTATGTACACACACGCTCAGTAATGAGATCAGCGCTGTGGGCGGAGCCTGTCTGTCTGTCTGTCTAATGCCCCCAAAGTGCTTTTTGGTTCCTCATGTCAACTGTTTTTCTCTGGTTTCTGTGTTATACCCGCGAATGATCACAGGAGGATTCAGCTGAGTTCAGAGTGTGAATTGTTCTGATTCACTTCTTAACATTAACACTGAACACCACTCTCACTTCAGATGGATAATTAACCCTTTCCTTTAGCATCTTGTCTCTTGGAGAACTTTTATTTGTCCCCTGATTTAGAGCTGAGTCAGAGCTCCTCTCTTCTCCTCTCCTCCATTCTGTTCTCCTCTTCTCCTCCTCTGCCGTTTTCTTTGTTGCTAAACAAGTTATTTTTTCTGTCTGAAAGCTCTCATGTGACAATAACTCAATTAACATTTTATCACCATCTACGATACTGTCACAATGTTGTATTTTAAAACGAACGCGTGTTTTTCTGTATTTCTTCTCGCTGGACAGCAGTTTAACCTTACATGGACTTGTTTCATTCAGGACTTCCTTAAAGAGGTGGGGCTACAGTTCTGTGTTTTTAAACCTGAAAATAAACACATGCTACTTTAAATCTGTCTAAAATAACGATCTGTTGTGTAACAGCTTTACTCACACCACTTCATCTTAAAATTTCCCCCGTCTTAAATGATGCGGTATATCGTACGACTTTATTATCGGAAACTGATAAATTATTAATGAGATGATTAAAATATGTGAAGTGGAGTTAGGATGTGATGATATATTTAATAAAATGAAATCTAGTTGTAGCAGTTCTGTTAATTTACTCGGTTCTGATCACATGGAGTTAATTTCCTGACTAATCATTAATCACATGGCCACACCCCTAATCTCTGCAACATCCACGTGACCACGCCCCATCTCTGCAACGTCCATGTGGCCTCTCCCATCATCTCTGCAACAGCCATGTGGCCAAGCCCCCTTTTGGCTAGGTGCCACCATACTCAAGTCTGGTCTGGTTTTGTGATTTAATATAGTTTTAATCATTTTAATCAATAATTGTTTTGACAGTAAACTCCACACACTGATTTCGGCTTCACTGGAGTTTAACATCATTATATTTTATTTTTAATGTAATAAAGTTTTTGTTAGAGAGTAAACGTAATTGTCAACAATAATTCTAATATTAATACAGGTTATTATTATACAGGTTTAACTAATAAACTATTAGGTTTATGGTTATTATTATAATTACGGTTATTATTATTATTATTATTATTATTTCACACACACACAGAGTACTCATGTTGACAAAAACATCAAAACAAAACTATATATTTTGTATTTATTGCAATTCAGTGTTAAATCTTTTTGAAATGAGAATAATTCAGCTCCATCAGAATCTCCGCCCTTCACACCTCCATCATCTCCTCACAGTCCTGAACCATGCTCCGCCCACAACACGACTGACACACTGTCAAAGTGGGCGGAGTCGGAGTGGGCGGGGCCTCGCTTGGTAAACACCGCGATACTGACGTAACTGGAGCTTCCATCCATGCCAAAGGCGACCGACTTGCGGTTTCATCCTCATCAGTGTCCTACACACACAGACACACACAGAGAGTAACATCACAGAAAGGGGAAATACACTGATAAATATATTTACACTTTAATACTATTTATAATAATAATAATGAAGGCGAAAAACAAATCCACAGTAAACACCTTCAAAAATTAATAAAATTCTAAAGTAATTTTTAAAAAGCTAGTTTTATTTAAACTTCAATCTTTTAAATGTACATATTATCAATATTATTATTATTGTTGTTATTGATGTTGATGTATAACTATGAGTTGCTGATGCAGAATTATAAAATCACAATTTCTCATTTAATTTATTAATTGTGTTTATGATTTTACATTTTATTGTATTCTTATTTGAAACAAATATTTAATACACTTTTCTTTATAATTCTGTTTTCCTTCACAAACAGACTGAACTCTGTGAATCTGAATAACATCCTGAGCAAATAAAAGAATAAATATTAACACAATGCAGAGATTAATTCACTGAACAAACCCAACACACACACACACAAACACACACACACACACTGTATAATATTCCCAGTGCTGTGTGTGTTTAACTCTGAGTTCTGAATACAGGGGTGTGTTATTCTGGCGTTTTGTTCTTTCCTCATGAGAAATAAACACTTTTACAGATTGATATTTTAAATATTCCAGACTTTCTGTGTTCAGATTTTTTTCCTCATTTTGGAACAGTTTATTAGCTGCAGAGAAACCCAAAGTTTACAGTTTTAGACTCATCTTGACACCAATAACACACAATCCAACCTTTTTCCTTTTGTGTCTGAATTTCCACTTTTACACATCATTAAAAAGATTTCTTATCAAGGGAATGATTTTAAATAAAGGAAAGATTAAAGGTTTTATAATATTTCTCATTATGGCAGATAATTTTCTTCTTTATAGAAACAAACTCTTGAAATAAGCAAAGTGACCTGCTGACAGAATAAAATTTCTTCAAACTTAAATGTGTAGAAATGTTTTGATATGAAATTAATCATTTGTTTACAAACAATTTACTGAACAGAAATATTCGAATTATTATTGAATTTGATATCATTTATTCCCATCTGGAAATTTGTTTAATTCTGTTTTACATGTTGCACATTTTTGTTATTATTTAATGAAATGTTTTATTTTCTGTAAATGATCTTTTTTTTGACGTTTTGCTGTAAAATTTTGTGAGAATCTAAACTGATATTCACTGCAGAAGAATTTTAATTCTACGATTCTTGTGGTTTTTTTACTCATATGTAAATGTTATTCTTGATCTTTATGAGTCACAGTAACTTCCTCATTACAGTGATGTGAATTTAAAACACTGATGAAAAGTAAAAGATTAGGATTCTTTTTACTTTTTATTTTTCATTATTTCATTTAGATGTGAATGATATTTGTATAAACCTTAAACAGGACACGGAGCTCGTGAGTGTGTGTGACTCTCACCGTGTCTCCGGTGTGCGCGTGCAGGATGTCGGTCAGGTGAGCGATGTACCCTGTGGCCAGTCTCAGAGTTTTGATTTTGGAGAGTTTGGTGTCTGCGGGGACGTGCGGGATGAGCTCGCGCAGCTCCGCGAACGCCGTGTTCAAGCTCGCGCTGCGCCGCCGCTCCGCCCGAGGCTTTCTACTACAGCTGCTGCTGCGCGCGCGCTCCGGAGGACACACCGCGACCCGGTGACGGGGCCGAGGCTCAACGTGCCCGGTTTCTCCTGCGCGAGCCCCGGGCCTGCGGTGAGGATGAGGATGATGATGATGATGATGATGATGACGATGAGGCGCATCCTCGTGACAGCGCGCCGCGAACGGTAAAGTAGGCTCGTGCACAAAACCGTGATGAGGAGGAGGATGAAGATGAAGATAAAGATTATGGTAGTTTCCAATCATTTCCTCTAAATTGATTTACACACACGTGGTTAAAATCATATCCTATAATAGTGACGTCATCACGAATAATCAGCTTTTAACGCTAAGTGTGTGTGTGTGTGTGAAGAAAAGGTCCAAGCAGCACTTAGTGTATTATTATTATTATTATTATTATTATTATTATTATTATTATTATTATAAAAAGTTTCACTCACTGTTTGCTTTGTTGAACAGAGTTTCCAGCAGCTTGCTGATTCCCTGCTGTGAGGAGTGCAGTGTGTAGTGAAAGCTGTGTGAATGGGATGTGACGTCATTAC